>NC_041216.1:2192051-2260773 GCF_002837175.3 Physeter macrocephalus
GCGGAGCACAGGCTCCGGACGCGCAGGCCCAGCGGCCATGGCTCACGGGCCCAGCCGCTCCGCGGCATGTGGGATCCTCCCAGACCGGGGCGCGAACCCGGTTCCCCTGCATCGGCAGGCGGACGCGCAACCACTGCGCCACCAGGGAAGCCCCTTACTTACTGTATTTTTATGATTAAAAAGTAATCTTAAACCAATTATTGTAGAAAATTTGGGAAGACAGAGATAGCCCTTGTTAATGTCGTCTTATCATGTAATTTTATTCCAGTAGATGCTATGTGTGTTAGAAAAAGGCACCCCCCCAAATTTTCTTTAACAGAATGGTTGCACAAGAATTTGTAGTGGTAGCTAAGTATACTCTTAATTTTAATCAAATTGCTCTTAATTAACATTTTGTTCTTCTTTAATTGCTAGTATGGGTAGAATTGCATTTTAACAAAAGTTATTGTAATAACATCATATACTATTACAGTATAATGAGACTGTTTTCTTTTATCAGTCAGGGTTCTATCAGGAGGCAGAAACCACACCAGTTATTTGAACAGAGACTTTAATAGAATCATTAACTAGATATAAAGTTGTTAACTAGGTAACAGAAAGGATAAAAATAAAACTTGAAGTTATCATGGAGATAGACACTTCCAGAAGCAGCTGTGAGCCCTAAGGGCTTGGGGGCCAAAGGGAAAACCTAGAGACTTAGAGGAAGGGTCCTGTGGAAATAAAATTCAGATCTCCGAGGAGAAGGTACTACATGCTAGTGCTTGTGTTGAGCTCAGAATAGAAATCCCATAGGTTTGAAACTCAGAACTCTGGGGAAGGGTGCTGGCTGGTGCTGGGGTCTATTAGAGCCATGAATGTGAAGTCAAGGAATCCTTAGGCATGAAAGAAATTCTGGTGGTTCAGAATGCCACCAAAGAAAAATAAAGTTGCCTTTTTAGTTTTTATATACTTGAATTTTTATGAGACTAAGGCTGGCTCTCCTTTTCCTCAGTAGGAGAGCTTTACTCCATGCCCTTATGGCATTTCTTTCCCTGAGAATGCATCTTCCAGCTTATAATGGAAGTAGGTGGAGTGATTACTTTTCTACCTTGTTGGAGTCCATGTGCCCCCACCCCCACCTCCCAACAAGGGACACCTGTATAGTTTTGAAAAGAACTTAAAAAAAAAAAAAAAAAAAAGAAAAAGACTTCTTTTCTTTAATCCCCAAAGCTGCTGTAGAACTAATTTCACTTAAGAGTCCTTTTGTTTAATATGGTGGGAGGAATCATTTTACCCTTTTTTTGAATATTTAAAACTTTAGATATGACCATATCAGGATATTTTTGCAGACTTTGATCTTCCACTGATCATAGAGTTCCTTAAAGATATTTTATTTGTGGGTTATGCCAAAGCAGTCATATATTAAAGTCATTTACTGGGATTTTAAATCCCTTTATTTGAATAGTTATGTTGAGGTGAAGATTGTATATGACATTGGGTTAGGAATGATATATGCCTAACTTTTTTTTGCTTGATAGAATTATATAATTGGAAGAGATGATGAAAGAGATATCATGAATTATTTTATAACTTGCTCACTGTTATAATTCTAGTGTATAATATCCTAGAATCAAATTTTTGTGGATATACTGATAAGTTTAGCATTTAGTTAATAAACTGAGAAACTCTATGGCATTTGAGTTGAGATATTCCGTATCCTTATATCCTAATCTTTCATTTTTTGTAATATTCTATATGGTCCCTCTGTGAAGCAGAGAATCACATTCTCAGATGTATGGGTAGAAGGCCATTGTTTGTCATTGATTTTTCTAACTGAAGGCTAGCTTTGGTTTGATATAAGGAAAAGAAAAGAATAACTATTTTTTGGTAAAGGGAAGAGAAACTGAATTACTTAAAATCACAATAAATTTTAGTCTACTTTCCCATAGAGTCTTCCCCAAGCCAGAAACGGCCTCCCAACTACACTATCCAAATAGAAGTAGAGCAGGAAATCTTTTTTAAAAAAATTTTTAAATTAATTAATTCATTCATTCATTTTTGGCTGCATTGGGTCTTCATTGCTGTGTGCGGGCTTTATCTGATTGCTGCGAGCGGGGGCTGCTCTTTTTTGTGGTGTGGTGGCTTCTCGTTGCAGAGGCGCCTGGGCTTCAGTAGTTGTGGCACGTGGGCTCAGTAGTTGTGGCTCACAGGCTCTAGAATGCAGGCTCAGTAGTTGTGGCACACAGGCTTAGTTGCTCCTCGGCATGTGGGATCTTCCCGGACGAGGGGCTCAAACCCATGTCTCATACATTGGCAGGCGGTTTTATAACCACTGCGCCACCAGGGAAGCCCAGGAAATCTCAAATCCACTGACAAACATTGCTTGTTTGCCATAGCTCTCTTTGTATATACTACCTTTATATCTTGTATATACCTGCATATACTACCTATATATCTAGAAAGTGGCCAGCCTCAAGACAGGAAAGCATTTGAGTTGGTGGAGAAGAACTGGACCGTGTGGCTAGGAATGAGAAAATGGGTAGGCAGGTGGGGGTTGTAAACATAGGTGGGAGTGGGAATAGATGACTTATGTGAAGTGAAGATAGGGGGTGGAATGAAAGTATGTGACATTTAAAAAATTTGTTGGGTAGGAGAGGGTACTTAGTAAATGAATTAAATCTCTTCCTCTGCCCTTTAAATATTTAGGGTAAACAAGTTAAATATTGTTTTCTATAGATGATATTGGATCCTTGTTTAATCTGAACATGTTAAAATTATTTTTAAAATTTTACTTACTGTATTTTTATTTTTATTTATTTATTTTTTGTGTGTGTGGTATGCGGGCCTCCCTCTGTTGTGGCCTCTCCCGCTGCGGAGCACAGGCTCCGGACGCGCAGGCCCAGCGGCCATGGCTCACGGGCCCAGCCGCTCCGCGGCATGTGGGATCCTCCCAGACCGGGGCGCGAACCCGGTTCCCCTGCATCGGCAGGCGGACGCGCAACCACTGCGCCACCAGGGAAGCCCCTTACTTACTGTATTTTTATGATTAAAAAGTAATCTTAAACCAATTATTGTAGAAAATTTGGGAAGACAGAGATAGCCCTTGTTAATGTCGTCTTATCATGTAATTTTATTCCAGTAGATGCTATGTGTGTTAGAAAAAGGCACCCCCCCAAATTTTCTTTAACAGAATGGTTGCACAAGAATTTGTAGTGGTAGCTAAGTATACTCTTAATTTTAATCAAATTGCTCTTAATTAACATTTTGTTCTTCTTTAATTGCTAGTATGGGTAGAATTGCATTTTAACAAAAGTTATTGTAATAACATCATATACTATTACAGTATAATGAGACTGTTTTCTTTTATCAGTCAGGGTTCTATCAGGAGGCAGAAACCACACCAGTTATTTGAACAGAGACTTTAATAGAATCATTAACTAGATATAAAGTTGTTAACTAGGTAACAGAAAGGATAAAAATAAAACTTGAAGTTATCATGGAGATAGACACTTCCAGAAGCAGCTGTGAGCCCTAAGGGCTTGGGGGCCAAAGGGAAAACCTAGAGACTTAGAGGAAGGGTCCTGTGGAAACAAAATTCAGATCTCCGAGGAGAAGGTACTACATGCTAGTGCTTGTGTCGAGCTCAGAATAGAAATCCCATAGGTTTGAAACTCAGAACTCTGGGGAAGGGTGCTGGCTGGTGCTGGGGTCTTTTGAGTGGGGTATGATTAAGCTAGTTCCATAGTGTTAGAAAAACTGCAAACTTTATTCACTTACTACTGTGAGGGGGACCTTCTGCTGCAGGGGTGAAGAAACCTTTGCTGGGGTAATGCCCTTATGAAGCCCAAAGAATAGACAGGAAGGCCCAAGTATCTTTTTACTTCTCCAGGCTTGCAGTCCATCTTTAGTGCTCCCTCTTGGCAGAGCCTTATAGGAAATTAGCTGGCAAAGCAGAAATGTGGTTTGCAGAGTCCCAGTTCCAGTGTCATTAAGGCAGATTGGGAGGAAGGGATGCAGGTTTGGAACTGAGGGGCAATAACTTAATAACTTGTTCCAGCAAACTACTAAGAAATATGGTATTAAAAAGTGTTTTCTTGGGACTTCCCTGGTGGTCCAGTGGTTAAGACTGCACTCCCAATGCAGGGGGCCTAGGTTCAGTCCCTGGTCAGGGAACTAGATCCCACATGCATGCCACAACAAAGATCCTGTGTGCTGCAACTAAGACCCAGCGTAGCCAAATAAATAAAAATATATTAAAAAAAAGTTTTCTCAGATCTGTTTTACAGCCAGTGTTTATGTGATTTTAGTAGGATACTTGCATGTTTCTAAAAATGCTAATTTTGTAAATCATGTGAAATTATATTAAAAATTTATATAAGATTTGCAAGTATTCCTTGCAATCTGAATCTACTGCATTCATATCCTGAGTTTGGATTGTACGTCTGGATAGTGAATACTGGGTCATCTGCAGCTATTTAATTCCTGAATTTTGGAAAGCAAGAGTGAGAGTTCAGATAATGATGGATACAGTTTCTGTCAGACAGTAGAATCTTAAAAATTTAGCAGAATCTGGTTACTGAGTTTATATAAGATGAATTTGAATCCTGAGGTTACCTGCATTTTATTTCCAGGTATAGACTCAGTAATAGCAAAAGCTTACCAAAAAAGCAAAAGCTTTCCTTGAACATTTGCTTTATGTAGACAGGTAAACACATATATGTATATAACATATTTCTTTCACGTATTATAGCATTAGACTGTTATAATTCGGTTTGATTAAAGCAAAATAAAATTTGATATTTCTTTGGACTTGTTAAAATGGGGCCCTTTCTGCATTTCTGAATTGCCTAACATTTATGAGGATTCATTTTCTGGTTCACATGTGTATTCAGCCTAGGACGCTGAGTTATCAGTAGTACTTTAAGTAGTTTCTGATCTTCTACCTGAGACCTCTTCCTTTTGTTATCTTTTTCTTTCTTTCTTGTTCACACTTATCTTTTCCTTTTTGTTACGCTTCTCCCTTAAAGATGCCTTTTATTATTCATCCAATCTCTTTAGGATATGTGGGGGAACACATAGGGATTTTTAACACCAGAGAAGCTTGTGTGTTAGTGTCCCAAGTGAATTTCCTGTCCATCTGTTTCCTCATTTCCCTCCATTTGATATTGATAACCCTGCTATTTAGAATGACCAGAGGAGGGTAGATTTATCTTAAGGCTTCTTGCTGTCTTGTTTCTAGTAGCAGACTTGTTATTGTTAAGGCAGCTCTGGTATTTAGTCTTAGAATTGGGTAGATACAGGTTCAGATCTCTGCCGCGTATTATTCGTAAGATCATGGCTAAGTTACTTCACTTTTCCTGATTTTGCTGTAATAGGGATGTTAATGTTTACCTCCCTGGCCTGTTAGGATTCATGGGATAAAATATATATTGATTACATAAGCATCTGGCATATTTTTTCCTTTTTTGCATTTTCCTATAGTAGAAAGCAAAAGGGATCATTGTTTTTAGAATAAAAGAGGACATGTTTGGGGACTCCCCTGGCGGTCCAGTGGTTAAGACTTCGCCTTCCAATGCAGGGGGTTCGGGTTCATCCCTGGTTGGGGAGCTAAGACCCCACATGCCTCGGGGCCAAAAAACCCAAAACATAAAAAAGAGAAACAGTATTGTAACAAATTCAATGAAAAAGACTTAAAAAAAAGGACATGTTCGTGTCCTTTGCTCTCAGCTCAAGAACATGGGGTAGAAGAGGATTTCTTTTTCCCCTTCTATTTCCCCTTTACCCTAAATTCTTATTTTTAAAAATTAGAACAAAATTTTTTTAAATTGAAGTATTGTTGATTTACAGTGTTGTTAGTTTCTGGTGTACAGCAAAGTGATTCAGTTATACATACACATATATATGTATATTCTTTTTCAGATTTTTTTACATTATAGGTTATTACAAGATATTGAATATAGTTCCCTGTGCTATACAGTAGGACCTTGTTGTTTATCTGTTTTACATATGGTAGTGTGTATCTGTTAATCCCAAGTTCCTAATTTATCCCTCCCCTTCCCCCCTCAGGTAACCATAAGTTTGTTTTCTATGTCTGTGAGTCTGTTTCTGTTTTGTTAAATATGTGTTGTGTGATTTTTTTAGATTCTGCATATAAGTGATATCAAATGATATTTACCTTTTTGTCTGGCTTAATTCATTTAGTTTGATAATCTCTAGTATGATAATCTAAATTCTTAGACTCTAGAGTATCTACCAGTAGTATTCAGGTTTGCAACTGACCTCAGGCTAAGGATGTTGCTGACATTTAATATTACATTTTTATCATATTTATAATTAATATAGTTTTATGCTTTTAAGTCAGTCCCACACAGTGGCAGAAATAACTTTCATTATCATGCCATAGTTCATCATTGTTATCATATTTATCAAACTTTTAATAATTGATAAAATCTATTAATTTGCGTGTTCAGTTCTGACATGTTCCAAATAAATGAAGAGTAATGAGAAACTGTCTTAATTTTGACCATTACAGAGACTTTTTCTAAAATGTATTTTGAACTTTTTGTCTTATCTTCTAAGGCTTACTGTCTCATATGGTAGCCGCTAGCCTCATGTGGCTATTTAAATCTAAATTTTAAAAAATCAGTTCCTCAGTGACACTAGCCACATTTTAAGTGCTTGGTTAGCTATGCATGGCTACTGACTGTCATATTGGATAACACACAAACATTTCCATTGTTGTAGAAAGTTCTGTTGGACAGTGCTGGTCTAGAGCATGCTGAATGTAATTTAATCTTTAAGCTGACTTATTGGGCTTCCATTTCTGAGCATAAGGTTTTGAAGAGTACCACTGACTAGTCACTGACTTAAGGACATATTATAAAAGTTACTTATGGGACTAAATATTGACTTGGATAACTAGCTTTATGGTGTTCTTACTAATATATTAGACCAGGCATTATTTAAGCATTTTATGGTATATTAATTAAATTTCCCCTAACAACTCTATGAGGTTGGTGTTAGGATTATTTTCATTTCACAAATGAGGAAACTGAGATTAAAAAGTTCAGCAACTCAAGGACATGCAGTGAATAAGGGACGGAGCTGGGATTCATACAGAGGTCTTGCTCCAGTGCCCATGCACTAAATTCTGCCTCTTGGCTGTCAGTATTTATCAGAATTTGAGGATTTTTCTTTTTTTTTAAACATCTTTTTCTTTTTAAAAAAAATTTGTTTTATTTTTGGCTGCATTGGGTCTTTGTTGCTGTGCACGGGCTTTCTCTCGTTGCGGCGAGTGGCCCGGGGCTACCCTTCGTTGTGGTGCGCGGGCTTCTTATTGCGGTGGCTTCTCTTGTTGCGGAGCACGGGCTCTAGGCACGCGGGCTTCAGTAGTCGTGGCTCATGGCCTCTAGAGCGCAGGCTCAGTAGTTGTGGCACACGGGTTTGGTTGCTCCGCGGCATGTGGGATCTTCCCAGACCAGGGCTCGAACCCATGTTCCCTGCATTGGCAGGTAGATTCTTAACCACTGCACCACCAGGGAAGCCCTGAGGCTTTTTCTTAAATGAGGGGTGCCAAAAAATATTCTACTTAATTGAGGATACTATGAAGAAATAAGTGCAAATGGGAAATACCAATGCAGGAAACTAGAAATAAGTGATAGAAAACTAGTGATTTAATTTTGAAATACATTGTCTAAAATTGAAAATAAAATCTTGTTATGGGGCTTTCCTGGTGGCACAGTGGTTGAGAGTCTGCCTGCCGATTCAGGGCACACGGGTTCGTGCCCCGGTCCGGGAATATCCCACATGCCGTGGAGCGGCTGGGCCCGTGAGCCATGGCCGCTGAGCCTGCGTGTCTGGAGCCTGTGCTCCACAATGGGAGAGGCCACAACAGTGAGAGGCCTGCGTACCACCAGAAAAAAAAAAAAAAAAAAAAAAAAAAATCTTGTTAATGAAAGTCAGCAGTTTTTGAATAGGGAGGTGGTGGAGAAATTGGAGTTGTCATGAATTCTTATACATGGGGGAAAATAATATCAGAGGTAATAGGCTAAAAAGCATCACTGAATATACTGGCAAAATAAAGGAGTTAAATATAAAATCTGTGGCTACCAGCAGTGCACAGAATATAAAATACTGAAAAATAAAAAAAATTATATGATTTGATTCAGTAAGCTTATTATAGTCAAGCTTTGCTTGGTTACAAGTAAAGGAAATCAGCACTGGATGTTTCAAACAAAAAAAGAAAAGGAATTTATTTGGTGAATACTAGGGTATTTCACAGAACCCAGAGGTAGCTAGGTCTCTTAAGGGAATAGAACTTAGGTTCTTAGGAACCTAGGCAGTATATTTTCTCTCTTGCTTTTCACTGAATGTAATATCTTTTCATTTCTATAAACTGACTTTCTTTGCTTTTCTGGCACATGGCCATCCCATACCTCTCAAGTTCATAGCTTTTTCATTCAGGAGAGCAGCCCAGACTGTTTAAGTCCTATTACTAAATTCCTGAAGAAGAAAATTCAGATGAACAATTTGGGTCAGGTACCAACCCTGGTTCAAATCCTTTAATTTGTTGTTGTAGTACTGACTTTTCAGGGCCCTGGGGATGGAGCCAATGCTGAGAAAGGGCTTGGTGAGCTAGGCAAAATGCTACAAAAAGTTTCTGATAAAAAGCAGCATGTGTCCAGTGTTGGGTGAGAAGAGTTAGGATTTCAAGAGAGGATATTCTTAGGATTCAGAGCCTTTCCTTACAGTCATGTGGGTAGCATGTCTTTTTTTAAAAAGGGATTTCTAATAGTTATCATTTGTTGAATGTCTACTCTGTGCCAAGCATTAACTCGGTACTACAGTGTTTCACATATATTTTGTCATTTACTCCTCACAGCAATTCTGTGAGGTTTAGAGGTTTGACTTGTCCAAGGATGCAATTAATAAGGAGAAGAATAAGAATTCAAGCCCTTTTGGGTGATTTCAAACCCTTTACACTTTCCATTGCATTATAGTATATTAGAAACAGTGACCTTTAGTCTTTGAGATGTTGACTTATAGCATCTTAAACTTTTTGGTCTCAAAAATTATTTAGTGCCCAAAGAGCATGCGTTTGTGAGTTATATCTATCAAAATTGTATTAGAAGTTAAAACTAAGAAAAAAAATCAAAATGTTTATTAATTTACATAGAAATAATAATAAACCCATTATATATTAACTAGATAACATGTTTTATGAAAAATAATTGTATTTTCCAAAACAGAAATTTAGAAGAGTGGTGTTGCCTTACATATTTGCAAAATTTTAAAAATATCTGGCTTAATAGAGACAGCTGGATTCTGTTTTGTGCCTCTGCATTCACTCTGTTGTGATAGCACCCATCACATAGCATCTGAAAAGTTCCACTCTACACATATGAGAGGATGACAGTGAAAAAGGCAAATAATATCTTACTCTGAAAATTGTTTTGATCCTTCAGATCCCCTGAAAGTGTCCCTGGACCACACTTTGAGGACCACTGAACTGTAAACATCATATGTAGCAGCTTAAGCTGTTTCTTTAGCATTTTATGTGTATCACTTCAGGATCACCTTCCATGATGTTAGCCTTCTGCCAACACTGATGCCATATTACTGGTATAATGTCATGGAGGCAGTGTGTGTGGAGATAGGATATCCAGTAAATGTCCTACGGTGAGTTGAAGCAGTATGGTTGCAGAGAGGTCAGGATAAACACTTTAATGAGACAAAGTAAATACATGTTACTCAGAGGATGTTTATTATTACATATACACATATTTTTAAAAACTAAGTATAAGAAGTATTAATAGCAGATTCTGTCTGGGTTTTTAAATAACATCTGCAAAGATGGATGTGAGTGTTCTTGTATCAAAGGGACTCTTGTTTATTAGCTTTCCAGCTACTCAAGAGACATAGAGATTCCAATAGATAGAGATTAAATGCAAAATACGGTACTTACTTGATGACAGAATGTAGTTTAGTGGTTAATGTCCAAAAATATTTATTTTTCCTCCCTAAATTGTAGAGTAAAATATTTTTAAGATAAGAATTACATTTATAGCATAAAGATGTCTTTTGACCATATGATCCCTAAGTTTTAGCCTGAACGGAGTTCTAACTATGAGTATGGCTTCTATGAATTTAGAATACACTTTTATGAATCTAAGATTATATATTTGAGTAATAGAGTAATTTGGAGAGAATCTAGAGAAGAGCAGTAACTATATTATGGTTCTTAAATCAGATCCTATTGGAGTTCTGGACTTCAAACTTTTGAGAAGGAACCCAAATGGTGTTAATATTATAAAATATGTGAAGCATTGTTGTGAAGAGACCTCTGACCAGTTCTCATTTTCCAGGATAGAATTTAAAGAAATTTTCTTCTCTGTAGCAAGGGAGATACATAGATTAGTCTGTTAAAATTTATTATTATTATTTTAAACAAAATGAATTATTGTATACATTTGGTGAACTTTTCTTCCCTTGGAGATAAAGAATATTGTTGGTTTCCAAAATAGGTAATAGCAGGGCTTTAAAAAATGACATAATGAGGTTCTTTTGCATCTCTGATTTTATGATAAATAGCTCTGAAACCACAGTTCTGTTTACAAATGACAGTTGTCTCACTAAATCCCTCAAGTTTTTGCATAAGCTGTATTGTGAATATTCTTGGAATTTTAGGGGTGAAACAAAAGTTGTGAAAGTCAAGAGTTTTGAAATGTGAACTTCTATTTGTGTATTGGATTGTCTATCCTAAATTATGATTCTTCTACCTATATTTTCACTTCAAACCAATGAGGATTTTTTGGGCTTGTCTTTTAAAAAGATCATGGCTCATAGGAAATTTAAAGGCTCAGTTATTCATACCTTAGTGGTGATTAGTTTGATGCTGTCCACTTTCTTCCTAAATAGAGCAGAGATCAACTGCTTTGAAAAGGTTAGAGTTTTTACTGGAGGAGAAGAGCAAGTAATTAATTTTGGAGTTTATAATACCAACTTTAGGGGCCAATCTTGGAGGCTTATGGCAGTGTGAGATGGGTGAGCCAAGGTATAGAAGGTACTTAGAAGTATGCCAGATATAAACTATGTGTATTGAAATTTTATCAGGAAGAAGCTGGTCCTACACCAGGAAAATGGAAAAACTTATTTATTTTCCTTGTTACACGTCTGTCTTTCTGCTACAGAATATCCAACTGGGGCTTTTATACTTTAGAACTTTGATTTATAGAACTCCTTTATAGAATAGGTAGGATTTTGTGGACTGCTTCAGGAATCATCATCATAGAATCTTATTTCTGTGGGAAAAGTGTATGTTCAATTTTCATATGCAATCCACAAACAAAATTTAAAAGCACAGTCTTTTCTGGATCATTTCTTTAGAGTAAATAATTGAATGAGGGGCTCATTTCCATTGAGGTTGATAAATGATTATTGTGTGATTTAGGGCATGTAAGTCTAAAACCACTGAGTAAGAGTGATAGTCATTTAAAATTTAGAAAATTCTGAAGAGTATGAATTTGATAGGAATAATAATAGCTAACATTTATTGAATGCTTATTTACTGTGTGTTAGAAACTCTTCTTAGTGCTTTGTATATATAACTCATTTAATCCTCACAACAGTCCTTTGGGGTGGATACTGTTTTTATCCTCACCTTACAAATGAGGAAACTGAGGTATAGAGAGGCTAATTTACTCGTTTAAGGTCACATAGCTAAAAGTGGAAGAGCTTGGATTCCAATCCAGGCAGTCTTGCTCCAGAGCCTGTGTTCTTAATCACCATATCTTTTCTAATGTAGGACATTGTGTTATTTTCCTGAAATTGAACTAAGAGTAGAAACTTTGGCTTTGCCGGTGTATGATAACTAATTTTGAAAAATAACAGCAGCTACTTTTGCTTGGAAATAGCTTAAATTATTGCTTCATTTATAAATTAAAAAAATTGTTTTTTTATATCACATGCTTCCAAAATGTAAGGTCAATCTGTAGTAGATTATTTTCTTTCTTGTTAGGTTTCTGCCACAATCAGCCTTGGGTACCCAAATATCCACATGTACTGTTCTTCCTATAAATAGAACTTACTTGCCCTCTTCCCAAGGGAAACAACCCAGAGTTTCATCCAGTTATTATATCCAGCTGAAATTCTAAGCTCTCTGGGTGCATTCACTTTCATTAGATCCCAGAGTGGCTTTTTGGTTTATAGTGGTGAAGGAATAGGATAATAGCAATAAAATCTTTTATTCAGAAAACAGGATAATGGGAAACACAAAATAGTCACTAGGCCATATCGATTATAAAATCCTCCTGGGTAGCAGTGGCAGAGACTCCATGACAGTATAATAAGTTCCTTGATTATGCTCTTTGATGGGCTCTCCATTGTCCCCTGTGCCCTCTGAAAGGTCTCACCTTGTCCAGTATCCTCCATGGCCACATCTGTGGTGGGTATTGGTGAAGATTCCCTATCTGGGAAATGCATAGGCTTTTTAGCTCACTTCTTGTTGATTAGCTTGTGTATTATTTTGGAAACTTAAGAGGCTTTTGCAGTCTAGACACCCCTCTGCCCCTTTACAGTTACTTAAAAAGCTTAGTTTCTAGACTTTTTGCTGCTTTGAGCCAAAGGACATGCCTAGGCAGATTTTTTTAATATGAAAACTCTGCCCTTTGTGCTCTACTTACCCCAGGGATTTCTAACCTTTTGGTGCCATGGAACCCCTTCAAAGTCTGGTGAAACTTGTGGACCTTTCTCAGAATAAGGTCTCAAAATTCATAAAATAAAATACTTAGGATTACAGAAGAAACCAATTAATTATATTGAAATATGGTTAGCAAAATATTAACTTTATAACATAGTAATATATATGCCTTTGAATTAACGCATTAAATAAAAAATCTAGTGGCACATCTAATACACTGTCATAAATTTGAAGTAGTCGATGAGTTTAAAAAGTTGAGATTCTGCAGCATTTGTCACATATGAATATATTTATGATTTTTTATGATGGTACAGTCACAGGTACTGTTAATGCTGCTGTGATTTGTTGTCTACTTTTGTAATTAAAGGAAATGCTAAGTTTCAGTTACAAGTTAGTGGAAATAAAGAATATATTTTCCCCCATCCAAGTTCATTCACCTCTTTTAGCTCCTGAGGGAATGATGGCTCTGGGTGGGGCCGTTTGAAGTGATAGTCTTGGGTGGAAAGTCAGCATCCTCACAACATTGCTTTTGTGTGGCAAGGCACCAGTTTTCTCTACTGCTAAGGCTGTAGTTTTGCAGCTATCACTCAGTTACTTCAGTTTGCTACTTCAGAAGCAGTTGGTGTTTTTTTCAACCATGTAGGGCTTTAAATTATAGGAATTTTAGCTTGAATTGCAGGCCATAGGCAGGGAGTACCTCCCTTAGCAAACCTGCATTTTCTCTGCTTGCAACTCTAATTGAAGTTTATTTCCCTTTTAGGACTTTGTTTTAAGCGGCTAGAAGGAACCAACACATGCCAGTATTCTCAGTTTTTCCTATAGTATTTCTCTCCTTGCTGTATATAGCCTCAGTTGGCATATGGTTTGTTTTCCAGTTACAGTAGGTGACAATTTGACCAAATCCTTTGTCACTCTTTAATAAGTGTAACCAGCTTTCCATCCTGCAGTATTAGAGTTCTTAATGTTTACCTCATCAACTCCTCTAAGAGAGTGTCTTATTTTAGGTCCTGTTACTTGTTTCACCTCACTTCCATGTCCCACATTCCATGTTTGTTAGGAATTGCATTCACCTGCCGGTAGAGATCTTTTTATAGTAGTTCAACACATAAAAAGTGTGGAAGGTAGGCAGTTCAGGGCTGGGATGGCAGCTTCACAATTGCTTCACCAAAAAAATCAGGGACCCAGATCCCTTCTCTCTGCTCCTATGTCCTCAGTGTATGGCTTCCATTCTCAAAGGTCACCTTATGGTCCAAGATGACTGTTGGAGCAATAGCTATTGTATCCACATTCCAGAGAGCAGGAAGGGCAAAAGGCATAATACCATGCAGAATACAATTGGGGTTGTATTCTTAAGGAAGAAGGCCAAAACAGATATTAAGTGGCAGTTAGTGGTCTCTGCCGTAGACCTTGCTTCTGGCTGCCTCGGGTGCTGAGATGCAGTAACAGGAATTATGTTTTTTATATATATGTATTATGTTTAAGTGTATATATTTTTGACCCCCTGAGATGTGTGTGATCAGAATTACTGCTGTGGTAATTACAAGGATTTCTTCTGAGTTCTTAGTTGCTCAGTTTTTCACATGCCAAGTGTTAAGACAAAATGCCAAGTGCTAGGAAGGGAGGGAGAGGATTCAGGAATATCTAGGTCACATCATCATTACCCTCATTATTATTTTATTTTCCTTGATGTCTTCGTCTTACCTCCATTTAGGAAAGCCAACAATATCTCTACCCATTTCCCACCTTTTTATCCTGTTGAAAACTTTCTGTGTAAGCCTTGGCTACTCCTCAGTTGTTAGGGAAGTTACAGAGGGAAGCCAAGCAATGTGCTAAAGTAGCTAAAATGCATATTTGGGATCGTGTCAGTGGCAGTATTTCATTAAGTGAGGTCAGAACCCCCTCCCTCCTCTTATGTCATAAATTAGTATGGAATTGTTATATCTGGATGCTCGTTACCTTTTCATTGTATGCAGAAAAAATTCCTTATTCTTTTAAGCAATAGATACCATCATAGATTTAAGAACTTCAGACATAATTTTTTCATGCCTTGGTTTATCCCACAACTAACATTATCTTCTTATCTTTGGCTTCCATCTTCCCGTTTTTCTCTACTTTTCCAGTAGAACTGTGTTCCTGTGTAGTGCTAACTTGTCAGTCTGTGCTGAGTCATGCTTTTTTCCAGTTCATAAAGGACTTCGATCCTGTGTGTAAGTTCTGTGATAGAAGTATTTATAGTCAATGGGGGTAGGATCTAGTTCAATTTAGGAGATGGAGGATGGGAAGAGTGGATTGATCAGGCTTTCTGGAGGGGGAGGTGTTTGGTCTGAGTCTTGATGAAAAAGTAGAAGCCAGCTAGGCAGAGTGGGAAGGAAAAGGCATTCCAGAAAGGAAGACTCATTCCTTCTCCAAATACTGTGTTATTTTTCAGATAATGTGTACCTGGCATGGTGTTGGGTAACATCTGAAGTACTAGTGTACGGTCACTATCCTCAATGGGGAGGTGGGGGAAAAGGGAGTGAGGGTAGAAAGCTTATGTTCCAATTATACATGTGAAACAGCATGCTAAAGCCAAACTGAGGTTATAATTGCTCTAGGAATTAATAGAGAAGGATTAATAAAAGGTTAATGAAGCTAAAGTAGTTGAAAATGAGGCATTCAGATTTAGTATAATAGAAGGGGAACCATTTAAAGTTTTTGGGCACAGTGACATGAAAACATTGCTGGCATTTCTCTTGGAGTATATACATGGACTCTGGAGGTGATTAGCAGGGAGGAGTGGTGAGAAATCAGAGCCTAGGAGGCCAGCTAGGAAGCTTTTGGAATGAGGTGAGGTAATGAGGGCCTGACATTTCTTAACCAGATTTCCATAACCAGATTCCTCAGAGCCTCCCATGCTGTTTTTAAATCTGCCACCATCTGTTCTCTTATACAAGTGGACTTCTGTCATCACCATTCCACTAAGAGGTTTCTTTCTAAAGTTACTTGATGATCTGGTCAAATCTAATGGTCACTTTTTGTGTTCTCAGTGGAGAACCACTGCAACAACCAGCCTAAGCAGCAACAATAGAGGCACTTTTTACCTCGCTACCAAGAATATGTAAAATATAACAAATTGCAAAGAAAACAGCAGCCCCGCTTTTTCAGATTTTAAATTTAAGAAAGATTTTTATACTCTACTTCAATGAATAATTCTTACTCATGATGCCTTTGATGGCTAGGCACCAAATTCTTTCCAGCCTATTTAGATCTTAACTTTCTTTAAGTCTTAGCTGAAGTTCTTCCTTCTCTACCTCTTAAGGCTGCAGCCCATGTTGTCCTCCACCTTTTTCTGAGCCATTGCAGCACCCAGAGCTCTTTTTCAGGTCTTTCTTGTGTTTGACTTTCCTAATTGGAGTACAGGTTTCTAGAGGACAGAAATTTTATCATACTTGCTGTGTGTATAAAATTTTACTCTAGGATAGCCTTGTACACGTGTGTAATTATAAATTCTTGTTTATTTTTATAACAGTATTAAGTACCTACTTAGTGTGTGTTCATGTTATATTACTGAGACTCTCCTGAAGTCTCAGTTAGTGGCACTGGTGGAAGGAAACAAGTTAAAGATGGTTCTCAACAGGGAGCATTTACTGTATCAGTTATATTCCAATTTGCAATGTACTTTTACATTATCTTTGAAAATGTATGTGACTGGCTGCTTTGGGAATTTGAACAAAATAAAGCTGCTCAGTGGAGACTTAATTGAGGCAAATAGGATGATAGCATGGTATAATAATAGCCAATGTTCGTAGAATAAAATGTGAATAATAATAAAAATGTGAATAATAATAGCAGCAATTACTGTTATCACCACTACCAGTAGCTAACATTTATTGACTATTTACTATTTGCCAGTCGCTGTTCTGAGTACTTTATATCAGTGAGAGGTAGGTCCTATTATTTTAATTTTACAGGTAAGGTATGGTAGAAAAACTGCTGGATTGGGCATCAGGAGATCTGAGCTCTGGTTTTAGTTCCGCTGTTAACTATTTGTGTGAATTTGGACAAGTCTTTAACTTCAGTAGACCTTAGTTTTTCATCTGTAGATTGGAGGCCTTGTTCTCTAATCTCTAGGGTACTTTGCCCACTCTTTGACATTCTGTGATCTCTAAATTATCTTGGCTTCTTATTCTACAAGTTTCTATAACTTATTTCATGATGGGAACAAGCATTTCTGGCTGAGATTGTAGAGCAAGGTGCTGTATAGAGGAATTTAAGTTCAGGTTTGAGAGGAATGCATACAGCAGAGATGGGGAGGGAAAATGAAAAATGTAAAACTGTTGATCAAAATATTGGAAAATATTCTATCTGCATTGCCAGTAGTTAATATTCTACTGGCAATGCAGATGGAATCCTCATGGCTATCTCTTGATTTATAATTGCTATTGCTTAATCTTGTTTACTTTATGGTTCATTAGTACCCTCCCAAGATACTCCTAGAGTAATATTATTAACTAATACTTACTGAATGTTTCTTCTATGCATAAGTTATCCCATTTATTTCTCAAAGTAATATTTTAACTGTAGGTACTATTATTGTTTCATTTTACAGATGAGATGGGGTTTAGAGATAGAAACACTTTCATAGTCTCACAGATAGTAACTGGTAGAATAAGTACTTGAATCCTGGTCTGCCTGACTCCAGAGCCTGTGTTCTTTATTAATTCTACATTGCCTCCCAGAAGTTCAGATCCTAAGCACATACTCCAGGTTGCTTTTTTGCCTGCAGCCATTTGGAATGAAGGGTATATATGGGATTCTTAGCCACAATTTTTTCTTTTTACTGAGGTACTTTAAGTTTCTTATTTTGTTTTCTTTTTCCCTTTATTTTTATGTCACTTAGAAGCCTTTCATTCCTCTCTGCTTTGTTGTCAGGCTCACTTTTCCTGCTTCTTTGTTCCCGGGATAGGAAAGTTTGTACCTTTTGTTGAAAGTTCACCATTCCAGTGTGAGGTGTCAATTCACAGGCCCAGCCGCTCTGCGGCATGTGGGATCTTCCCAGACCGGGGCACGAACCCGTGTACCCTGCATCGGCAGGCAGACTCTCAACCACTGCGCCACCAGGGAAGCCCTGTTTCTATATTTTTATCTTCCATTCTTAGAGCAGCTTCCTTCTTTCTCCAGAATATGTGTTAACCTGGCAGATGTTGTTTTTTCTTTCTTTGGGTGATAATGGTTTGAATTTTTCAGCCTTGGAGAGAAATAGATTACAGAATCCAGATCACTGGATGTTTTTGTAAGCCTGTCCTTGAGTTTTTAATGCTTCTTTTCTTGCTGTCCATTTATGTGATTTAATCTCATATCCTACACTCCCAGATCTTTAGTTTTCTTAAGCTTGTTCTTTGACTTTTTTTTTTTTTTAAACTTCCTGGCACTGCCTATTCTCCTTTTCTCTAGTTCATCAGTGTCCTTGAGTTTGCATTTCTTTTTTCAGTCAACTCCCCCAGCTAGCTTGTCTCCTTGCTATTCTTGTCTACCCTGCTTTACTCTTCCTATCTCCCACTTGCTCAACTTTACCTTCTTTCCTCCATGTAAATTCCTGTGCTTATTTCTCAGTTACTTCTCTGACCTCTTGCCTACACTTTAATTTTGGTATTGTTTTGTATGATTTCCCTAAAATTTGTGTAAAAGAAATGCCAGATATACAATCTTCAGTTTTAAAAGGGCCTGCAGTGTTGATGAGTAAAGAGCTGGACTGCAGACAGAGTTTTTCATACTACGATCCTGTCTCCCTGTTTAAAGTGACAGATAATCTTTTTAAGAAAACTGGCCTCAGAATCACTTTGTGTGTATGTATTGTTCTATCTCTTAAACAGTATAAAACCAAATTTGTTATGTTTGGAGAGGAAGAAATTAAGAAAAAAGATTGGAAATGTTGATCCCTTAAATATTTGGTTTGGTCATTAATATACTCAATCTTTTTCCTCCAGATTTAACTCAGGCTTTCCCTCACTTTGGAACTCCTAGATTTGTGAATATTGGATATTTTGAGAAGCAGGGGTTCTTTCCTTGATATTGACTAAGGAGTCTATTTACCTTCAGGATGACATCTGAACTGGAGAGCAGCCTAACATCTATGGACTGGTTACCACAGCTTACCATGAGAGCAGCCATCCAAAAATCTGATGCTACACAAAATGCACATGGAACAGGAATTTCCAAGAAGAATACACTTCTTGACCCAAATACAACCCTGGACCAGGAAGAAGTCCAACAGCACAAAGATGGGAAGCCTCCTTACAGTTATGCCAGCCTCATTACATTTGCAATTAATAGCTCACCCAAAAAGAAAATGACTCTAAGTGAGATTTACCAGTGGATTTGTGATAATTTCCCATATTATAGAGAGGCTGGCAGTGGATGGAAGGTAAGGATTTTATTTAAATTTTTATTTTTATGCTGTAAACAATAACAGTACTGGCTTTTATTGACGATAAAGCTTTGTGGAGGCTTATATAATTAAAGATGGAATTCTGATTACTAGTCATTTTTAGGATTAAAAAAGGAAATTAAATGTTTTAAATTAGATGAATAACTTTATTTTGGGTAGAATATTAATTTGTTAGAGCTTTCTTATATTGGAGGACTGACATAGCATAAAGTATTGGAGTAGAGATAATGTAGCATTCACTAGAAAACAATACCCACAGTTCAGTTAAGTTGATAGTGTGTCTGAGGTTTAAAAAAAAACAGCATAGTATTGCAACTAGTACTGTTTTTGTCATCAAAGATTTTTTTAAAAACTCTATTTTGAAAGAATTCTAGATTTATAGAAGAGTTTTATAAGTAGTACAGAGGGTTCCCATATATCCTTCAACCAATTCCTCTTTGTTAACACCTTATATAACCATAGTACCATTATCAAAACTAAGAAATTAATACTTTTTACTAAGCAGTACTGTTGGCTACTAAGTAAATTACAGACTTCGTTCAGATTTCACCAGTTTTTCCCATTAATGTTTTTTTATGTTCCAGGATTCAATTCAGGATGTAATCTAGGATCCCACATTACATTTAGCTGTCATTTGTTATGTTTCCTTAGTCTTCTCCAATCTGTAACAGCCCCTGAATCTTTTCTTATCTTTTATGACCTTGACACTTTTGAAGAGTACTTGTCAGGTATTTTGTAGAATGTTCCTCAGTTTGGATATGTCTGATATTTTCTTGGTTAGATTGAGGTAATGCATTTTGGGGAAGAATAATGCAGAGGTGATGTGCCCTTCTCTGTCTATTTGTCATATCAGGGGGAACTTGATGTCAGTATGTCTTATTACTGGTAATGTTCACCATGGTTCTTTGGTTAAGGTGGTGTATGCCAGGTTTCTCCACTATAAAATTACTATTTATCACTTTGTAAATTATGAAATGTTTGGGGGCAGATAACTTTGACAGCATGCAATACCCTGTTTTTCTTAAATTTTTGTTCATTAATTTTAGTGTTCATTGGTAGATCATTACAGCAGTTTTTATTGTTTTCTGGTGGTGGTTTTCTCTTTTCCTTTATTTCTTCTATATTAATTGAGATTCTTCCCAATTAATATGGAAGCCTTGTCCCTTCTTCCCCTTTTATTTATTTATTCAATCATATGTTTGTAATAGTATGCACTCATGGATATTTATTTTTTGTGCTGTCGTTATTTGTTGCTCAGATTTTTGCTGCTTTTGGCATTGGGAGCTCTTACAGGTTGGCTCCTGTGCCCTTTGATACGGTACAGTTCTTTTGTTTATTTACCACTTCTTAACTTTCTGGCACCACAAGATGTTCCAGGCTCCCCTCGTACCTTTCCTGCCTCAGCTCTAGAATCAGCTACTTCTTAAAGCAGCCTTAGCTCCTCATCTAAGCTTTCTGAGGAACCTTCAAATTAGTTACCTACCTAATCTGTTATACGACAAATAATTCAGTTTTCTTTTGTATCTGCACATTTTACATTCATATTCTTATGTAGGAGTTATCCAGTTGTGTGCTGTGTGGGGTGTGTGTATTTGTGTGTGTGCATGTGGAAGAAGGGGACTTACAGAGCTTTAGGTCTACCATCAGCTGGTAGTTCCACTTGTTTCTCTTAAGCTTTCATGTCTCAACACCTTTGTCTTTTTTGTTTGAATATACTTATTAAAGGCGTTTACTGAATTACTGTGCACCAGTGATGTGTGCTGTGTGTCATGCCAGATAATCAAGTGCCTTATGGGAAGGGATTTTTTTTGTATCTTTTCCTCTATTCCCTGCACTAGCACAGTACTTCCATTTAGTAAGCCTCAATAAATGCAGCTTGAATGAAAGCCAGAATCCTGTCCCAGCTTTCTTTCCTAGCTTTATTTTTTGCTAGTTCCCTCTCATGTACGGTTTCTTCTACATATTCCAGCCTATTAGTTGTCCTAGAAATAAATATTTTGATTTTTCTTGCTTTTGTTTTTCTCTTACTTGTCCTTGGACTTTCTCTTGCCCTTTGTCCAGTTGGCATTTTTCTGTTTATTCTTTAAGCTCATATGTAACCTCTCTTTTCCCTGTAGAATTAATCTTTTGTGTTTCCATATGTTTTATTAATAACTCTATTATAGAACTTACAGATTTTTGTTCAGGGATCTCGTTTCATCTAAGTCCACCTTGAGAGTGCCAGATGTAGTCTGCTGGGTTTCTTGCTGCTGGCCACCCCAAGTTATGGTCTGAAACTGGTTTAGAAGTAGTGATACAGTTTCATCTGGAAGATACATGGTTTGGATGTAATGAAGAAGGAAGGATGGACAGCGAAAAATGGGAATAGGTTGAGAAGGATAATGTTGCTTTTTAGAACTAAAAGATGCACCAAGGAGATTATCTGGTCCAGTCTGTTGCTTTAGGCAGACCTTTAATATTCCCAGGGATTGCTGTTTCATAATTATTCTCTTAAAAAAGTTTCTTCCACCCAATTTTAGGAGCCTAGAACTTGCCATGATTACTTTAAATTTTATTTTTGTAAACATAGAAATATTTTGAACATCTCACGTGGAGACAAATGGAAAGTGGTTTATCTTCTCCTTTGCTCAGGTCCTATCTCTGTTTTCATGTTTTAGTTCCCATTCACTGTCCTAAGATTTGTTTAACATTACTTGTACAACTTGCTGCTTACTGTTTCTTCTTCACGTATGGAAGAGATGGGTTAGGTGAACATGGAAGGTCATCTAGAACTTGTGAAATTAGCCTGTATTGTTTGAAGAGAGGATGGAAGAAAGATCCTAAAGCAGTTGTCAACCACCTTTCCAGAAATGTAGAGCCAACTAAAGTCACCCAGAGGAGAAAATGTTGTCTTGGTCACTTAAAAGGATTCAAATAGAATTTTAATATTTAGATGAACTCCTTTCATTTTGTGCCAGGGCATTGAAGGGAGATTACATATTAAAAACAATTCTTTGAATAGTCCATAAGAGTTATAAAAACGCTTTGAATTTCCATAATTGAATGATTTTGTAATCTGAACTAGAGGAAAAGGAATTTTTTTGTGCTATTCACCTTACTAAAGAAAATTAACCTATTAAGTTACTGGAATTTAGGGTAATAAAAAGAAAAATATAAAAGAGTGGTATGGGCATGTGGGGGTGTATTCTACTTTTCTATGTGAAGAAAAAAGAGAAATAAGAATATATTATGTGTTTGCTTATTGTTGTAAAAAGAAAGTTAGGAATAATAAACTAGAAATATAGTAAACATAGTTACCTATAGGGATGGACAGAACTGAGGTAGAAGAGATAGAGAAGGGAATAAGATTGTGAGTGTACCTTTTAATATAGTTTTGAGTTTTGAAACATGTGTTTTACACATTCAAAAAAATATGTTAGGAAATCGAAAAGGATGAAAAAAGAAAACCTTAAAACTGAATATAAGTAGAAATAAATAAGCCTTATATCAAATGTATAACATAATCACACAGAAAAATTCAAGAAGTTTTGAAAAGAGCATACCAAGGTTGAAAAGAATTACAAAAGAATCATGGACTTCATTTAGTAGATTGATCTTTGGTAGTGGTAATTTGCTAGAGGCAGTCTCTCTACCTTGTATAACCACAAGAAAAGAAGTTGGGAAGTTGGGAGCAATTCTGAAACAATCTGATGTGCATGGTAGGATAGAACAAATGAGTTATTACTCATATTAGTGTTTTGGGGAGGCAGGGCTCTCACAGTGGGAGAAGAGAAGTAAAGGTGGGAATGTGGTGGTTGATTTGAATGAGAGATGCCAGTTTAAACTCAAGTGAAAATAAAAATCAGTGAGAGTGCTTTTAAATTCAGATTCCTGGGTCACAACTCCAGAGATTTTGAATTAGTCATCTTAGTCATCTTAGAGCCTAGGAATCTGCATTAAAATTAATCTCAAGTGATTCTGGTGTAAGTAGACTGCACTTTTGAGAAACTACTGTTGAAACTGGGTTTTCAAGGCCAAGCAATATGCCTTTATCAGTTATTTAACCTGGGCCATTTTTCTACAGCTTACACTCTGCCATCCTAGTTATCTCTACCTCTACTCTCCCACCTTCTTTTCTTAGGGTTGTTAGAGGTAGTGTCTCCCCAAGTTGTGAGGTCTGAAGTCATCTCTTTTCTTCATTGTTGTAAATACATGTCTTGGCTCTCATATCTCTCCAGGTGTTTTTATTTTCTAAATATGCTTTTGGTATTTTTTCCAACAGATTTGTGATTCCCATATGAAAAGCATTATATTCTAGGTTCTGAGTTGGTAGACAAGATCCCTACCCTTATGGAGCCTACTTACATTTTGATATAGAATACAGTATGGAGGAGGAAGACCATTAAACAAATTACTGTGTGGTGAGAAATCCACACTTGGCCTTAGCTAATAATTTATGAAAGTCAGAAAGGACTTCCTTAAAGAACTAACATTTAAACCAAGAATGAATTGAAAGTTAAGTAGACTCAGTTAGGTGAAAGGGATGGAGGAAGGCCTTCAGCAGTAACTTTTGCAGGGGGAGCAATAAATGGAAAGCCTAGAGGTGAGAGAGAACATTGGAGGGGGTTAGTGTAGAGAGTATGACAGCAGGATAGGGTGAAATTATGAGGAGTCTTGTGGAGGCTTTAAGGATTTTAGATTTTATCCTAAGTGCGATGAGAAGTTACTGAAAGGTTTTAATTGAAGCAGTAATGTCAGATTTGCCTTGTGAAGAGGTAACTGCCTGTTGGGTAGAGAATGGTGGAGGAGGGGTAAAGAGAGGAAGGTAGAGGGTGGACACCAGTTACGAAGCTGTTGTACTAGTTTTGGTGAGACTGGTGTCCTGGACTGAGGTAGGTGAGACTGGTGTCCTGGACTGAGGTAGTAACAGAGGAGTTGGAATAAGGTAGGTAGATTGAAGGTAGACTTACAAGATTTGGTGACAGATTTGTTTTAGATGGTGAGAAGGAGGGAGGAGTTAAGCAGGTCTTACAGGTTTCTGATTGGAACAGTTATATGAATAACTGTCTTTAAATAGAGAAGGGAAAACTGGCAGAAGACCACACTGGGAATAAAGATTGAGTTTAGTTTTAAACATGTTGAGTTGGAGGTGTTTCTGGAGATGTCTAGTAGATTGTTGAAAATATGTGTTAACTCAGGAGAAAGGTCACAGATGGTTATTGAAGCCATGGCTGTAGATGAGATTGCCTAGGCAGCAAATGGAGAAGTGAAAAAAGGACAGTGGCAGAGTCTTGAAGATTTCCAGCTTTTAAGCTTTTTGTAGAGGAGGAAGATCTAAGTAGAGATGTGTTCTTCCACTGTGAAGCCATTTAGAAAACATGACCATTTTGATTTCTTCTTTTGACCATCTTGATTTTGGTTTTTTCCCATCTTGAACTTTTCAGATGGGTAATTTTTCTGATTAGTTCCTTCTTTTTCTTGTCTTCTTTTGGATTTCGAGTGAGTATTGTTTATGATTTCATTTTATCTTCACTATTATTTTATTAGTTATACCTCTTCCTAAATTTTGTTTTAGGATGTGATTACTCTAGGGTTTACCACCCACATCTTTAACTTATTACACTCTACCTTCATTATACCATTTTATTTATAGTGTAAGAACTTTATAAACCTTATATGGTTGACCCTTGAAAAACCCGGGGACTAAGGGGGTGCTGACCCCTGCACAGTCGAATGTATAACTTTACAATTGGCCCCTCATGTCCATGGTTCCTCATCTGTGGATTCAACCAACCTTGGATTGTATAGTACTGTAGTATGTATTTATTGGAAAAGTCCACATATAAGTGGACCCATATAATTCAAATTCTCGAGCCAACCTTTGTGTTATTGTTATTGTACATTTTACTTTTACATGTTATAAATCTCATAAATAATTGTTATATTTGCTTTAGACAGTTATCTTTTAAAGGCATTACAGATAAGAAAAAGTGATTTTTAAAATTTGCTTTCATTTTCACAATTTCTGGAACTCTTCATTTCTTTTTGTAGATCCAGGTTTTCAGTTGGTATCATACTTCTGCCTGAAGAACTTCCTTCTAATATTGCCAGCCAACTGGCGGTACAAGAAATGACTTCTTTCAGCTTTTGTTTGTCTAGAAGTCTTTATTTTGCCTTCATTTTTGAGAGATATTTTTACTGCATATAGAATTGACTTTTTTTTTCTCTTAGTGTTTTAAAGATGTCACTTTGTTGTCTTCTAACTTGCATGGTTTTCGAGACATCGCTGTAATTCTAATCTTTATTTCTCTGTACATAATCTTTCTTTTTTTTCTCTTGCTGCCCTTCAAGATGTTCTCTTCATTTTGATTTTCAGCTTTTGGGCTATAATGAATATAGTTGTGTGGATTTTTAATTCCTTCTGCTTGGTGTTCTCTGAAATTCTTGCATCTGTGATTTGATGTCCTGCATTACTTTTGGATGATTCTTGTCTGTTACATCTTCAAATTTTTCTTGTACCATATTCTTTTCCATTTCTCCTGGGACTCTAATTACATGTATTGTTCCACAGTTCTTGGACGATCTTTTTTTTATTTTTTATTTGTGTATATGTGCATGCCCACGTGCATGTGTGTTATTTTGGATAGTTTCTATTGATCTAGCCTCAAGATACCTGAGCCTTTCCCTAATTGGGTCCAGTCTACTGATGAACCATCTAGGGAATCCTTTATCTTTTATCATGTTTTTTATTTCTATCATTGACATTTGACTCTTTCTTTTTTTGTGTGGTATGCGGGCCTCCCTCTGCTGCGGCCTCTCCCGTTGCAGAGCACAGGCTCCGGACGCGCAGGCCCAGCGGCCATGGCCCACTGGCCCAGCCGCTCCGCGGCACGTGGGATCCTCCCAGACCAGGGTGCGAACCCGGTTCCCCTGCATCGGCAGGTGGACGCGCAACCACTGCGCCACCAGGGAAGCCCTGACTCTTTCTTATAGCTTACACATCTCTGTTGAAATTCCTCATCTCTTTATGCAAGTCGTGCACTTTTTTCTACTTGGTGCCTGAACATATTAGTCATAGCTTTTTAAAAGTTCTTGTCTGATATTTCTAACATCTGTGTCATCTCTCAGTTGGGTGTTGTTGATTACTTTATCTCTTGACAATGGGCTTTTTTCTTTTTTCTTGCTTTTCCATGTGTCTTGCAATTTTTGATTGAGTTCCAGCTACATGTGTAGAAGAATGGTAGAGATAGAGGTAAATACTATTTGTACTTGTAAATGGACAAGCATCTTTTTTCACAGGCCATTTGTGTGGGGAGTCGAATTACACTCATCAGTAGTTGAGCTGGATTTGGGTTTTGTTGTTGCCATCTTTGCCTTTAGTATACCACAGACTTTACATTCCCCTCAGTAGACTCCTGTTACCTCGTGCTTGGAGTGGGAGGCTTGGGTGCTGTAGGGTTTTCTCAGTTTTCCTGTTTTCTCTTTAGGTTTAGTTGTCTGCCCACCTTGCTACAGATAGGGGTCTCTGTCCATGCTCCTGCCCCTCCTCTCTCTGCAGGTTGTCATTACTTGTTATTCACTGCTGGGCTTGTGGTAGGTGCTGGTGGCTTTTTTGTGGGGTGGTGTCTTGATCCAGCCTTAGTCTTATTCAGGCCCTTGGACTTGGGGGTGGGGCTTTTTCAGTGTTTTTTTTCCCGCAGCCAGGTTAGTTATCCTTGTTTATCCAGTTACCTTTGCGTGGGAGTTTCCTGTCCCTTTCCCAGCTATAGTCACCCTCCACCTCAGCATGGTGTATTGGTGTAGGATACTGGCCCCTGGGTAGTTTCTGACACTTGACACTTGTCCCATAGGTAAAAGGATTTTGCTTCCTCCATCAGCAGATCTTTGCCTGTATCCTGGGAAGGTGTTTCCTATCCCTCCCTAGAGGCAGAAGGGCTTTGTTTCCATTCTTTCCTCAGAAGTAATCTTTGCCAGAACCCTCTGGGTGAGAAGTTTTGCTACCCCTACCTCAAACTTAAGTTTTTTGCTTTGTAACATCTGTAGAAGGTGGTGTGGCTTTTTTTCCCTTCATGGCCATCAGTTACCTCCTTCCTGCTTATGCCACAAAGGAGACTTTCTCTGTTATCCTTTCCTGCCCCCAATCTTTCTTGTGAGCATATGGTGAAGGTCCAAGAGCTTCTTCTGAGCTTGAGAGTGAGTGGAAATTTCCCTTGTGTCTGGGATCCTTGCTACTCTAAACTGATATCATGCTTGGCCTTTCAAATTTTAGCTAATTTCTTGGGTGCTTGGATGGTGGCCACCTCTTTCTCCCATATTCTGCCAAAGAGTGAGACAGTTTGTCCCCTTTCTCCTTGAATGGGCTTATCCCTCTTAGGAATTTTATTTGTTGGGCTGCTTTGCAACCTCAGCTCTCTGATGTGGCTTAAAAATAGACATTTTTTTTGGCTTACCCATTGGTTTCTCATTGTTTGGGAGGGATCATCAGTCTTTGTAGCTGTTTACATTCCAAGTAGAGGTGGAACTCCCATTCATAAGTTTTAATTGACGTTTGGTAATAAGATAGGCTTGAATTTACGTTCTCTGGTCATCTTTTAAAAACTTCTTTAATCCCAGTATTGCCTCATGAGAGGCGAGTTTTAATGTAGGCATTGTTAGAGTTCTGAATTTTATGTTAAAAATAAAATGACATTATGCCAAAAAATAACCCCCTGCCCAACATCCAATTCTAAGTAGTGGCTAAATGCAGTTGGAGCCCCTCCACCAGATACCTGTCCATTTTGGAACAAACAAAATTATGAAATGGATTTTAGAGCATTTAATTAAGAAGAAATGGCCTTTGGGTATTTTCTGTAAAAATTGTGGCATAGTCCTGTTTATTCATGAAAGATTTCCTGTTTCACAGATTCTCCAGGTCTCTTAAGTGCATTTTCCTTCCATCCAAGTTGTTTATTCTTTCTTGCTACATTGAGGAACCTACGTGTTCTTGCTGGCTTCTCTAGTCAGTGTCTTCCCATGTGGTTTTCTTTCTTAAATATTGTAGTGAGAACCTAATTGGTTTTTATGTACTCTTGTAATGGAGCAGTGGAATTTTTTTTGTTTATAACTTTTAAAACTCATTAAAAAGTGGTTGGGCTTCCCTGGTGGCACAGTGGTTGAGAGTCTGCCTGCCGATGCAGGGGACACGGGTTCATGCCCCGGTCCAGAAAGATCCCACATGCTGCGGAGTGGCTAGGCCCGTGCCTTGTAAATCATTTGAACATTGCAGAAAAGTGAATGGAGGAAAATAATCATCACTTATAATTCCATGTAGAATAACTCTTAGCATTTTGCATTATGGCTTGTTTCCAAGAATAAATAAATTAGCTAATAAGTATATATCACAATTAAAATCATAATATGCATACAATTTTATATTTGGTATTTAACGTTAATCACAGACATCTTCCTGCATCATTGAAAGGTCTTACTAAACATTTAAAATGGGACATATAGTCCATTATTTGGAGTTTTGTAAAATGCACTAGAAACTGTCTTTTCCAATAACTACTCCCCTTTGTAGCATTCATAATTTGAAAATCAGAAATTTTTAAATTTAAAGCTCATTTAAAAAACTTACTCCATTTGTAATTGTATTCCGGTGCATAGAGATATTTAGGTTTCTGATTCTGTTTCTAAAGGGGGTTTTGGTTTTTGGATTCCAATGACCTTATGGCTTTTCTTTCTTTTTTAATTTCAGAATTCCATACGACATAATCTGTCACTGAACAAGTGTTTCCTTAAAGTGCCTCGATCCAAGGATGACCCCGGAAAGGTAGGATTCATTTTCTTAAGATAAAATAATTGGATTCTTCGTTGTATCTGTTGGCATGTTTGAATCTGAGTTATATTTGTTATATAAAGAAAGAGAATTGGAATGAAAGCATTTAGGAAACTCATCTAGTTCATTGATAAGTAACCTTTGTGAAAGAGCAAGTCCTCCTTTACCCACCCCGCCCTATTCCACCTCACCTCGAGGTGAACCTTACCCTTTTAGTTGGTATGCTTCAAGGACCAGCCAGACAGGGAGAGATTTCTTTTTAAGCAGTGAGAAGCTAGCTAGCTAGTATAGAGCTGGTCCTCTGTTATAGTTTGCTGTTTCTAATCTAGTTTTTGTTTGCTTATTTTCTTAAGTGTTATGCATTAAATTAAATTTGGCTTTTGAATTGCTTGTTGGAACCACAATTTATTATTACATAGAAGAAGTGAATGTGTATGTAATTGACAAGTGGAAGTAACTCTTACCCTGAAGTAAAATTTTCTCTGTTATATCTTTGTTTTCTTAGTTGCTGTTTTTTCCTCTTCATTCCATTTATCTTTTGCCATTGTTACATTTTTAGTATTTTATCTGCAGAAACGTCCCTTTCTTTTGGTTTCAAAGCCATGTAAAATACATTGTGGTCTGAACTTGGTACTAGTTGCTTGGTTTCTAAAGGTCAGAGTACTTGCTTGGACCATATTTGATTGTCATGATAAATTGTTAGTTAGATTAGGACTTTGAGATAGTTTATCTGTTGGCAAGCACGCATTCTTTTTTGGATGGTTAGACTTCTTGTCATCTTCTTCAGGCTACTGTCCCTGGAAGAATTTTTCTAAAATGTAAGCCTGGTCATGTTATCACCCTGCTTAAAAGCACTCCCCAGTGTCCTGGAGATGTTTCTTTGTTATAAAATATCCTTTACTATCTTTTCCTTAATCTGTCTTTCTAGCAATGATTTCACCTCATTCAAGACCCACTGTGAGGAACTATTGATACTTGAGGTTTCCCAGACATGCCTTTCCTATGGTTTTCTCTTATTGCACAAATTCCCTCTACTTGTCTGCGTACTCCTTGTTTTTTAAGATTGAGCTGCAACATTACCCTCTGAAGTTTTTTTGTTTTCACATACTTCAACTGAGTTTGTTGTTCCATCTTTTGAGTTCCCGTTACTTTGTCAGCATTGTAGTAGTTCCTAACTGGTTTCTCTATCCTGGGGCTTACTATCTCCAGTTTATAGTAGCCAGCCATCTTTCAGAAAGGTTAACCTAATCATATGGTCTCTTTGTTTAGAATCTTCATTGGTTATCTATTGCCTTTAGGTTAAAGTCTGAACTTAAGAGGGTAGGGATAGTATGTATATTGTTCACTTTTTAGCCCCTGTTTCTTGCACAGTGGCTGGTGGCACTGAGGAGACACCCTTGTTGAATGAATGAATGTAAAGTTCACCCTTGAACAATGCGTGGGTTAGAGCCACTGACCCTCTGCACAGTCGAAAATCCCAAGTATAACTTGTAGTCAGCCCTTGGTATACACGGTTTCTGCGAATCCACAGTTCTGCATCTCCAGATTCAACCAACTGCCATCGTGTAGTATTGTAGTATTTAATGTTGAAAAAAATCCATGTATGAGTGGACCCGTGCAGTTCAAACCTGTGTTGTTCAAGGTCAGCTGTATTGTATCCTCTGCTAGACTGTTAACTTCTTGAGGTTGGGCATGGAGAGTTATTCATCTCAATTGTAAAGCAGGCACTCTTAAATAATGAATGTTTTACAGCACCTTCTGTGATCTGCCCCATCAAGTTGGTTCTCAATAAGATTGAATAGATTATTGTAATAGTCTTATTTGACCCAGTTTATTATTTGTCTGTATTCATAACTCTCTAAGATTGTGAATAGGAATTGGTGACATTTTTCTTTCCTTTAAAGCAGGCTTATTATAAAAAAAAAAGAGGAATTAAAACTTTTTATATTTGCTTCATTACAATTTCTGATGGGTAGTAAGTGTATGTGAATCTGACTAAAAATCTTCTTAATAGAGTTTAGAGATTAGCTGTTTTATTAGAGTTCTGTGAGGATACTAATTGGAATCTGTAAACATTTGATTCAGATTTGATTTTTAAATGAGGTTTAAATCATTAAAAAAGAAAAAACCAACACCCATGAATGCTTAACTGTATTATGTACTAAATTTTAACCAATTGGATATCTATTTTAAAAATCTTGTGCTGTTAGGTTTTTTTTTGTGCAGAACATAAAAGCTTTTTCTACCTTTAATTAAATAATATCATGGGGTAAGGCAGATGAATAAGTAATACCTTGTTATTCTTTGCAACTATTCATTTTGAATCAGAGGTGTCTTACTCCTATGCAACCAAAACAGTACAGAAATAAATTGAATCCTGGGAGGTTAATAAAAGCTTTCAACTTTTACCATTAGTCTCTAATTTTAAAGTTTCATTTTTATCAAAACACATCATTGTTCTCATTGACTTTGGTGATTATAGTAAATATACATTTGATGTGATAAGTATCATACATTTATCATTGATGTGATAAATATCATACATTTGATAATACATTTCTACTAATAGAGTCATCTTTATTTTCAGTCTCAAGGTGAGATTTAAATACCTGTTGTTCTTATTGATTTTGGTCAGAAGTAAATGTTGTAAATCTGATCTTGTAAAATACATTTATATGAATGAAATCATTTTAGTTTTTGGTATCAAAATAAGATTTTTGTTTTAAAAAGTTCTGTTGCTTAAAAAAAGTTTTGAAAACCTCATATCTAGCCCATTTTATAGATGAGGAACTAAGTAAGGCCAGTAAATGAGGAATGACTTGCCCAAGTTCAGTGTGGAATTAGAACCCAAGTGTATTGGCCAGACTACTTGCAAGTCACAGAAACCTATTACAGACTAACTTAAGGGAGAAAATATCTGCAGGAAGGGCTGGAACTGGAGAGGATTCTTCAGTTGTATCACCGGAGATGTCTCTTTACATCCCTTAGTTCTGCTAGCTTCTCTGATGGCTTCATTTTCAGCCCAATTCTTGACAGAGATGGCCATCAGCAGCTTCTGGCATATATTCTACTAGTTTAGTAACCCTTAGCAGTGAGTGAGTGAGTGGTGCCCTCCCCACCAAATCCTCGGGAGTACCACAAACATCTTAGAATGAGTGCCCAACAAGCAGAATACACTTGGTTTCTTGGTTCCTAGACTGGTGTTTTTTCCACTATACCAGTTTTCCTTGAAAGGGAAGCCAAAATGTTAGTTAAGTTTTGGTACTTATGAATTGTTTTTTCTTTTTGTATTACAGTGTTTCCTGGCATTTGAGGAGCTTTTCCAAAACCACCCTCACCACAGTGGGAGAAAACCATTGAGCCAAGGTGGGGTGGGAGTAGTTTTTGGTCTTGGGTGATGGGTGTACTTTAACCCCTTAGGATTTTGCTACCTGCTGCCATGATCCAGATGGGTCCAAGAGGCAGAGTTAGAAGTAGCTCATACAGCTTCTTCTTCCCGATACTTGATGGTATAACTCTCTGTTCAGTGTGTTACCAGAGAGGTGTAGAAGCCAACTTAAACTTGAAAAGTATTGTTTAATTACAGGTGCTTTTATATGATTATTTATTCCTGACTCAGTCCTTTATTTTCTAGAAGCTTTTGTCATAAAAGCCCTTAATATTTGATACTCTCCCATGTACATTGATGGTCTGAAATCCATTTTTCTCAGTTCCCTGAAACTAAATACAAACAGCTACATTATTGCTTTTCTTTAAAAAGAAACCCAAAATGAAATTATATTTTGCATCCATAGCTCTGTTGCTTTTTTTGGGATAGATTTCTATTTTCTTTTCCCTTGATTATAGCCCTGTTTCTGTATCCTGCAGTCTGTTTTGTTTTTTGTATTTTTTTTAAATTCCTGTCTCTTATCTCCTCTCTTATCATTAGCTTTATTTTTGTCTGGTTTTTTGATCTAATATTTTGATAAAAGCCTTCTTATTCTGGAATTCACAAATGCCTCTTAATTATCTTCAAGGTAAGTATTTTGCTCACATTATGGAAAGACAAATCCTATCAGCTAAATTCAGTTTTTTAAAAAAATAGAGTTCTCTTTTTTTGCTTTCCAGCTTAATCTTTTCTCAACCTTGTTCCCTCTTCTCTAGCTCAGGAAAATGATACTTTGACTTTAAAGGAAATAAAAGATTATAAGAAGTAGTTTTAACAATTGCATAATTAAATAGCAGCAATTGGGCTCTAAGAGAAATGAGATGATAGCTAAGAAGTTTAAGACCCCGTGAAGGCCTGGCCTGGGAGAGATAACTACAGTGAATTCATAGTAAGAAGAGGTTCTTGTTTTTTGGATGCTTTTTTTCTTCCCTGGGGTGGGGAGGTTGTAAATGCTCAATGGCTGTGGAGACTGGGGGTCTCCTGGTTTGTGAGGAGACAGCAGCTCACTGCTAGAGAATTAACTTTTGGAAATTCTGAGATTGTGATTATTTTCTATTACTCTCTTCTGTCGTAATGTAAGAGACCATAACATAGTTGACTGATTGCTTTTGTTCAAAGGGTATTCTTTTTTGGCCATGTTAGTATTGTGTTGTATTTATTTGTAAATTGTCTGTTATTTGTTAGTATCCTGTTTTGGTCATTTCATTTGTAAAGGGTTGTAGAAAGACTGGAGAGGTTTGAGAGAACATAAGATATAGCATTAAGTGATAAACAGTGTTGCAGGAATCATAGGTATGTACTTGAAGAAGGAAGATAGTATTAAGTTTAACAGTAGTCTTAAAGTAGATGAATGATTTTTGTAAGGAAGATGTTGATGTCTTATCTGTGTCTCTGAATAAAACCAAACAGGAAGTAGAACTTAAAAGATAGGCAAGAGTTCAGTTGGACAGAAATAAGTACATCATATTATTGGAGTGAAAAAACACTCATAGGGTTCCCAAGGGAAGCTTTAGAGTTTGCCACTTCTAAAGCACTTCAAGGAAAAAAGAAATTATTATCCTTCATAGTTTTAACTCATGATAGGTAAGAACCCCCTTTTTTTGAAGGCTGAGAAGAGGACATGATCAAGAGCGACCCATCAGAACAAAGTTGAGATCGAATCAGGAATTAAGGGAATTAATGTAAGTACTAACAGGAGGTCAACAGTGAAGAAATGGGTTGATGCCAAGAGTGCATGTTAAGGCAGAAGTGGATTATGAATGTAAGGCGGTCAGTTAGACAAACCAGGGTTAGAAAGCCCAGACTAAGCATTGAGAGAGGCATTCAGAGAGGATTTGAAAAATTGGGTTAGGTAAGAGATGAGGGTCTGATTCAGAGAGACAGCACTGCAGAAACAGAAAGTAGTGCTGGCACAGAACCCTGACAATACACTGTTAATCAAAGCAGTTTAGTTAGAGCTGCCTTTTACTTGCACATGCAGTAGTCTCTGTTCTTAAGGATGGGAGATAACAGTTTGTTGCTCTTGGCCTCTTTTTTCTTTTCCAGATCTAAACTGCTTTTTAAAAAATAATTTTTTTGCCCTCATATTAATTTTAAAAAAAATTACACATGGTAAAATTTACTCTTTGGCGTATAATTCTAGTAGTTTGACCAATGCATACAGTGTAAGCATCACCATGGTCAGGATACAGAACAGTATTGCCCCTTGGTAGTCAGTGCCCCCCTGCCCCCCACTCCAAGTCCTGGCAACCACTGATCTATTTTTTGTTCTTATAATTTTGCCTTTTCCAGAAATTCGTATAAGTGGGACTCATACAGTAGGTGGCCTTCTGAGTCTGACTTCTTTCGCTTAGCATAATGCATTTAAGATCCATCTGTGCTGTTAGTAGCAGCAGTTCCATTTTATTTCATATAGTTCATCTTACGGATTTACCACAGTTTAGTCACCATTTGAAGAGCATGTGGGTTGTTGCCAGTCATAAGTTCATTTGAGCATCAAGTTTTTTTCTTTTAGGCTTAGATTCAATAATTAATTTGATAAATACTGAGATACAAGACAGTGTTGAATTAACCTAAACTAGTAACATATAAGTCATACTGTCTATCATATGTGAGTTATAGTAAATATTATATGAGTTATAGTAAATATAGGTGAGCTGTCTCTTGGAAATCAGTTGTGATGTAGTAAAACCTTATTTATCTTCAACTTAAATAATTTCTAAAAAGATTAGGTTAAGGCACTGCTGATTTAAAAACAAGATATGGCCAACTATTAATTGCTTACTAGAATATACTGTTTTTAAGTATCCTTAACATTTAGAGAAACCATTTACTATACTACAATTAGTATACTAATTACATATTATTAATTTTTTTTAACATCTTTATTGGAGTATAATTGCTTTACAGTGTTGTGTTAGTTTCTGCTGTATAACAAAGTGAATCAGTTATATATATATACATATATCCCCATATCCCCTCCCTCTTTTTTTTTTAACATCTTTATTGGACTTCCCACTAGCTAGCTATTTTACATTTGGTAGTGTATATATGTCAGTGCCATTCTCTCAGTTCGTCTCAGCTTACCCTTCCCCGTGTCCTCAAGTCCATTCTCTACATCTGCGTCTTTATTCCTGTCCTGCCCCTAGGTTCTTCAGAACCATTTTTTTTTTTTAGATTCCATATATATGTGTTAACATACGGTATTTGTTTTTCTCTTTCTGACTTACTTCACTCTTACATAGTATTTTTAATCCCTTGATTAAGAGTGAGTTCCTTAATAATCTTTTCTGGGCAACACTTAGATTAATTTTTTTGTTTGTTTGTTTTTTGTTTCTTTTGCGGTACGCGGGCCTCTCACTGTTGTGGCCTCTCCCGTTGTGGAGCACAGGCTCCGGACGCGCAGGCTCAGCAGCCATGGCCCACAGGCCCAGCCGCTCCGCCGCATGTGGGATCTTCCCGGACCGGGGCACGAACCCGTGTCCCCTGCATCGGCAGGCAGACTCTCAACCACTGCGCCACCAGGGAAGCCCCACTTAGATTAATTTGATAATCAATGTAAAAGTAATAAAAGACTGTATTTGTTCAACAAGAATGTTCCAGAGACCTGAGCTGGCATTGGAATAGTTTCTGTCCATACATTAATTCAGCCAGTTAGCCACCCAAGCTTCCTGCCTTTGAGTGCCTACTGTGTATTGACTGTTCGTAGCCTATTTTTGTGGTCTGAGTAGAGTGATTATTTAACCTGTTGCCCAAACTAGAAACTTCTGAGAATAAAAAGACGTTTTTCTCAATTATGTATAGGCAATAGGTATAAACCAAGACTAAAACCGGGAAGGATGTTCACTCTATCTATATGGTGCATGCAAATGCTGTGCCTTGGAGTTGTGGGCAGCTACCCAGGAGCAGCACCCTAAGATGATGGAGGGTTAAAAAAAAAAACAAACAAAAAAACCCTTTAAAATTGGATTGCCATATCTAACCTGGGACAGAAAAAACATTGAGACACATGGTCTGAAGCCAAAGAAGTCAGGGACAAAAGGGATCCAGTACTATGTTTGAGGCTCTTGATATGGTGTGCACTGAGAGCAAAGGAAGAGCAGAGAATAGTCTGTGGTGATTCACTTTACCAATGGGCATATATACATGATAATATAGTTAGTTAAAACATAAAATTCACAGATTTAGCCATTTGGAATGGCTAGCTATTTATGACAGGGACTGCTTTCCCCAGGAATATGAAATTAATATTAACTTCTTGGGTTTATTTATATTTAATCAGATAATGGCATTTTTTTAAGGCTATTTCTAATCTAAGAGCTGTTAAAGAAAGGTCATATCAGTGTGTAATAGAGCAGGGGACTTTGTATTGACATAAAATTTCAGTCAGAAATTATTGGAATAATTAAAATGTACTTTATTTGAAGTGATATTTTGTAATGATGAAAATAAAGACATTTAAGTCCGTTGTTCATCTTTGACACATCTTGAAGTTAGCAGGTGATTCGGTTTTGGAAGATGTGTTCAGAGCTGGACAATTCTAGTTTGTGATCTTTCTTTGGGATTTTACAGACTAGGACATTGCCTTCTTCTCCAGGAGGACGTTAACTTGCTGTACCAGAATTGTTGATATAAGTTAATAATAATGTCTACATTTGTGTATAGCTTTACAGACCAGGGGGCTGTTTTACATGCATTATCTCAATCTTTAAAACAAAGTTGTATTCAGGCCTCAGTTTTAGATAGTGATCTTTAAGTCTATAGTAGATTTTTCCATAACAGATTAGTTCACATAAATCTCATATAATGGAACGTCACATAAATGGAACCGTTTGGTATATACTCTATGTCTAGCTTCTTTCATTCAGCATAATATCTGTGATGCTCTTGCATATGTCAGTTGTTTCTTATTATTGCTAAGTAGTATTCCATTGTATGAATATACCACAATTTTTTGTCCACATATCTGTTGGTGGACATTTGGGTGGTTTTCAGTTTAGGGCTATTATGAACAAGCTACTAAGAAATTCTTATACAAGTTTTCTATGGACATATGCTTTCGTTTCTCTTGACTAATGGAAGGATTGTTATGTCAAAGGGTAGATGGAACATTAACTTGATAAGAAACTGCTAAATCTTTCTCCAAAGTGGTTGTATATTTTACATTCCCAGTAGCAAGACATGTGAGTTCCAGTTGCTTCATATCCTAACTGACAGTTGATATTACCTATCTTTTTTTAAATTACTTTTTATTGGAGTATAGTTGATTTACAATGTTGTGTTAGTTTTTGCCGTACAGCAAAGTGAATCAGTTATACATATACATGTATCCACTTTTTTTGAGATTCTTTTCCCATATAGGTCATTACAGAGTACTGAGTAGAGTTCCCTCTATCTTTTTAATTTTAGTCATTTTAGAGGATGTGATGTAGTATCTCATAATGGTTTTATTTTGAACTTTCCTGATGACCATTGATTTTGAGCATCTTTTTTATGTGCTTCGCTGTCATTTGTATATCTTCACTTCTTAAAGTTCTTTTAAAGTCTTTTGCAATTTTTTTTCTTTTAAAATTTGGTTGTCATTATTACTGAGTTGTAAGAGTTTTATATTTATTTTAGATATGTATTTTCTTGGATTTATACTGTGTAAACATTTTTTCAAAATGTGATTTGCCTTTTTGTTTTCATAATAATGACTTAAAAAGAGAAGTTTTAGATTTGATGAAGTCTAATTTATTAATTTTTAATTTAATGATTAACAACTTGTGTGTCCTGTCCAGGAAATCAACCAAGGTCATAAATATTTTCTCCTCTGTTTTCTTCTGTAGGTTTTATAGTTTGAGTTTTTACATTTAGGTCTGTGATCCATTTCAAATTAATATTTATGTATGGAGTGTTTAATCTTCCTGTTGAATTGTTCTTTTAGCTTTATGAAATGTTCTTCTTAATTTCTTCAAATACTCTTTGTCTTGAAACTTTATTTGTCTGATATTAATATAGCTACTACAGCTTTCTTGTGCAACTTCATGGTATATTTTTTTCTAGTATTTTGCTTTTAATCTATAAATGTCTTTGTATTTAGAGTGTGTGTCTTATAAACAGCATGTAGCCATTGATTCTTCCTTCTTAAATTCAGTTTAACAGTCTCTGCTTTCTAATTGGAGTGCTTAGTCTGTATTTAATATGATTATTGGTTTGGTTGTTCTTTGTTTTTCTTTTGTTTCTGTGTTGCTTCATTTTTGCAACCTTTGTGGTTAATCAAATATAGTATTCTATTTTATTTTCTCTAATGACTTCTTATCTCTATGCTCCTTTTCTTAATTTTTCAGTAGTCATTCTAGAGCTTAACAGTATGTATTATTAATTTATCAAAGTCTATTTTGACATAATATTATACCACTTTTCACTTTACACCTCACACTTCATACCACTTACTACTTACCTCTTCCCATCCGTTTCACAAGCGTAATAACCCTGCAACAGTATAATTCCATTTATCTACCCATCCCTTTCTTTGTGCTGTTGTCGTATCTTGTACTTCTCCTTGCATCATAAATCCCATCTTAGGATTGCATTACGCGGGCCTCTCACTGTTGTGGCCTCTCCCGTTGCGGAGCCAAGCTCCGGATGCGCAGGCTCAGCGGCCGTGGCTCATGGGCCTAGCCGCTCTGTGGCATGTGGGATCTTCCCGGACCGGGGCACAAACCCATATCCCCTGCATCGGCAGGCGGACTCTCAACCACTGCGCCACCAGGGAAGCCCTAGTTGTGTTTTAAGGAAGTTATTTTGACTAAAATATTTTCCTAATTTTTTATCTTTTCTGATGTTCTTTTCTATAAATCCAAATTTCAATCTGATATCTTTCCTCTTTAGCCTAACAACATCCTTTGGCATTTCTTGTAGTGCAGGACTGTAGGCAACACATTTTGTAGGCTTTTGTTTACTTGCAAAGGTCTTTATTTCATCCTCGTATTTTTTTGGGGGTGTGGAATATTGAGTTTTTTGGGGTTTTCCCCATCTTTCAGACCTTTGAAGATGTTCCATCATCCTTGGTCTCCATTATTTCTGGAGAAAAGTCAACTGTAATTTATAATATACTTTTATTTTCTTGTATGTAATATGCCCTTCCCCAACCCTACCTCCTCTGTGGTAGCTTTCAAGATTTTTTTTCTTTATCTTTAGATTTAAGCAGTCTATGATGTGCCTCAGTGTGGTTTTCTTTATTCTGCTTAGAATTTGCTAATCTAGGATCAATAAGAAGGGGTTTTCATCCAAATTTGAGATATTTTTGGTCATTATTTCTTTTTAAAAAAATATGGCCCCATTTTCTCTTCTTTGCTTTTAGTGTCCAATTGAAATATGATAGACTATTTGACATTGTTTCATAGGTCATTCTGGCTTTCTTTATTAATTTTCCTTTGTTCTTTTCCTTTTTGTTCCTTATATTGGGTAATTTTTACTGATCTATCTTCAAGATCTCTGGCTCTCTGACTCTGTTCTTTCACATCTGGTGAATTATTGGACTTTTTGTTTCTAGAATTTCCATTTGATCCTTTTTTGTGTATGTTAAGAGAAAATTGGTGAAATGAGTTTAACCATTTGCTTTGATGCTGGAACATTAGGGCTTCTGTGTTGTCTCCAGCCAGTTTGTGGACATGAGACATGCCTAGGAGCTTCTGCTTCACTGTGGATTTTTATAATAAGAAGGTATGTAGTACTGTCGTGATCTATATAGGGTTTAGAACCGAATCCATTCTTTCATCTGATTGCTTACATCATCACTGATGTTTTGAGATTCTGGGTTTTTATATGAAAACAAAGTAATTAGAAGAAATGAGATTTAAAAAAATAATTATTTTAATGATAAATAACATGGATTATTGTGTCACCTCCAATTGTCTCCTTCCTCTAATCTCTGCTTACCTTTGCTCCATCTATTACATTGTTGCCTTAAGCTATGGTACACTAATAAACACACAGAGCTACCTCTCATGCCACATTTTCAACCCTAGCCCTCAGCTTCATTTCCCTGAACTTTATATTGATGCTATACTGCACCATTGTTTTTGGATTTATGATGCAGTTAAATATCTTCATGTTGTTGCCCATACTCTTCATTGTATCTAGGTAGTCTTTCTTTCTATTTTATTCATTGTTTAATGCCCAGCTCAGGTGTCAGCATTACTCTGAAAGGAGGTAACCTTCCTTTTTCTCTTTGTTTCACCTTTTTCCTTCCTCCTTCCCTTCCTCCATTTCTGCTTTCTTTCCTCCCTCCCTCCCTATTTTCACCTCTTTCTTCTTTTTATTACCATAGTTCTTTGAATATACCACTGTTACAGCTCCTAAATGGTGTAGCTATCTGTATTTTGATCTATTACACTCAGTTGTTAGTTTTTCATTGACAAGGATTGGGTCTTTTTCATTTTCACAGGCCCATAGCACCTAGCATAATATTTGATACATAGCAGATGTTTAATACATGTTTATCACAAGAATAAACATGTCTTTTCCTAGTTAACTAAGAAGTAGCTGTTCTGTTCTTCTTAAGGAAACTTTTCTAATTGTATATTAATTCTCTTGCTGTTTTAAAGGCTGGTCTTTAGATGTTCTAGAAATTGTCACTTTGCTTCTTTTCACTCAGACCTTTTCTTTTGATCAGCAAGCCAGGGGTCAAGATAATTTATTTCACTTCTTAGTATTAACTCACATATACTTTGAATTTGAGAGACTTTGGAGTTCCTATTCTTCGGTAGGTGAACTGCTTGACTTACTCTGACATTAATGACTATTTAGAACTTTTATCAAGACTAACGTGGTCCAAAGGAAAGCCAGGAAACAGCTTGAAATCAAGAAACTTGAATTCTTTATGGACATTACCACCTACTTTGCTTTGTGACAAGTGAATTTTGACTCTGTTGGGTATACCACTATATTAGATTAGAGCTCCTTGATTCCAGTTTTTTTCTTAATTAAAAAATATTTTTTATTGAGATATAATTCACATACCATAAAATTTACCCTTTAAAAGTGTGTGATTCAGTGGTTTTCAGTATATTTGCAAAGTTGTGCAACCACCACTACTATCTACTTCCAGGACATTTTCATTTTTAATTAATTAATTAGTTAATTTCTTTATTGGCTGCGTTGGGTCTTCGTTGCTGTGCATGGGCTTTCCCTAGTTGAGGTGAGGGGGGGCTGCTCTTCGTTGTGTTGCAGGAGCTTCTCATTGCGGTGGCTTCTCTTGCTGTGAAGCACAGGCTCTAGGTGTGCGGGCTTCAGTAGTTGCAGCACACGGGCTCAGAAGTTGCGGCACGTGGGCTCAGTAGTTGTGGCTCGTGTGCTCTAGAGTGAATGCTCAATAGTTGTGGCGCATGGGCTTAGTTGCTCTGCGGCATGTGGGATCTTCCCAGACCAGGGCTCGAATCAGTGTCCCCTGCATTGGCAGGTGGATTCTTAACCACTGCACCACCAGGGAAGTCCGACATTTTCATTTTATCAGTCCGAAAAGAAACCCACTTCTCATTAACAGGTACCCTCCCTCATCCTCCAAACTTCTGGCAACCAGTAATTTACTTTCCATCTCTATGGATTTGCTTATTTTGGACATTTTATATAAATGGAATCATACAATATGTGACCTATTGTGTCTGGCTTCTTTCATTTAGTGTAAGGCTTTCAGGGTCATCTATGTTGTAGCATATAGCGGCATTTTATTCCTTTTTTATGACTGAATGATATTTCATTGTGTGGGTATATCACAGTTGTTTATCTGTTCATCAGCTGATGGACATTTGGGTTGTTTTCACTTTTGGCTGTTATGAAAAATGCTATGATCATTTGTGTATAAGGTTTTGTAGGGGCGTAATGTTTTCATTTCTCTTGGACATGTTTTCGTTTCTCTAGGAGTGGAATTGTTGGGTCGTATGTTTAATCTTTTGTACTGCCCCGACTGTTTTCTAAAGAGGCTGTACCAGTTTACTTTAACAATTACGAGGCTTCCAGTTTTTTCATATCCTTGCCAGCACCTTTTATTGTGTGCCTTTTCTATTATAGCCATCCTAGGATGTGAAGTGATATCTCATTGTATAATGGGCTTGATTTGCATTGCCCTGATGGCAGATGATGATGATCATCTTTTTATGTGCATATTAGCATGCTCTTTGATAGAAATTGTAGGACATGAGAAAGAGTACTAGAAGATTAATACAAATAATATGTGATCAAATAATGGAGGAGGGAATATTTCGTATATATTTTATTTAACCCTTAGTAAGTATATCATCAGGGTCTGTTGGACCCAATTTCGTTTTTGAGTATGTATTTTGAGTGGTTCTAATTTGTTAAGATTTTTACTTTATGACTTTTATTCTTTAAAAGAAGTCTTCCAAAGCACAATTAGAAAATTTATCATCATCTTAAGAATTATTTCATCATTACCCATCAGTTTTTCTCCATCATGCCCAACCACTAAAATAACAAGAATATAGCAGAATGATTGAATGACCTAGAAGGACAATGAAGTAAGGAAATTATCACTATTATCCTTCAGTTTTCTTATTGTGTTGCCCAAAGTATAGCATCCTTCAAGAAGGTATAATGAAAGTCTGTAGATGCCATTTAAGTCTAGTCTTTTTTTGTTTTTTTTCCCTTTCAGTTTTCACTGAACATAGTTGAGAGTTTAGGTATTTTTTTTCTGCTCATAATAACAGATGAAAATTGACAGAGGAAAATTGTTTACTATTATCGGTAGAATCAGAAGATAAATACAGACAGCAACACTCTAATCATGATGGTGAAATTGAGTGGATGATATTATAGATTAGTTTTCCCAAACCCAAGAAATACTGAGTTAGTGATATATTTCTAAGGACAAAAAGATACATGCTATTCTCATCCATTTAATCATTCAAGAAGAAGGTCTTCATCATGCAGTACTTTGTGACTAGAATCTGAATCATCCCATTTTTTCCTAGGAAGTCATGTTACAGTATTTTTCATCTTTTATGATGTTTGTGCACCAAAATTCACTTGATATGGTTCATAAGTGGACAGATCCTGAAGTCTGATGTGTAAACAAAAGTGCTTACAAGGAAATAAATGATATAGAAATGAAAAAATTAATTGGATTCATCATTCTATTGGGGATTTATAAACCAAATATGAAAATGGTTTTTGCAGTTATGGAGCAGAGATGGCCATCCTTCAACAAAATTCTGAGCCATCAAAAATTACAAATGTATTGCATTTTGAAAAGTAGAACAAGAAGTAATAATATGCTAGAATCTATTAAATATATATTTATAATCTGGAATCAGCATTGCCTTTTGATAGCAAAATACAAGAAAAAAAAAACCCACAAGTAATAAAGTAGAACATTTTAGAGATTGGAAATCTGGAGTCAGTATTTACAAGATAGATGTTTTAGTTTCATGCACGACAGTTTAAGCACTTACATTCAAAAGATACTGACCATTTGATACACATACCTTCAAAACCAGAAAAATTGACTATTTTAAATATGTATTACATATATAAAATATAGAAAATTTGGGTTTGCTATGTTTAAATTCCTACTAAAATATCTCATACAAGGTTTTTTTCTCACAATCCTTTTATTATTTATTCTGTAAATTATTTGCAAAATGACAACTATAAAGAAGAAGTGTCTATTGGGCACAGGTGGTATATAAATACTGATGACTAGTTTTCCTGGTGTACACTTAGGGCTGATTGTCATGATAACTCTATGAAAGAGATATGAGGAAAGTGGATCAAAGGTTTTGTAACTTGTCGGAGGTTATCGAACCAGATCTGGGATTTGAATCCAGGTCTATGGGTTAATAGATGTTCTCTTCAGGATATCACATGACCTTTTAAATATTGTATAGGCATACATCATTTTATTGTGCTTTGCAGATATTGCATTTTTAATAAATTGAAGGTTTGTGGCAACCCTGTGTTAAGCAAGTCTGTTGGGCACCATTTTTCCAACAGCATTTGCTCACTTCACATCTCTGTGTCACGTTTCAATAATTCTTGCAATATTTCAAGCTTTTTCATTATTGTTATAATTGTGATGGTGATTTGTGATCAGCGATCTTTGATGTTACTCTTGTTTTGGTGTACCATGGACCATGCCCACATAAGACTGCAAATTTAATTGATAAATGTTGTTTGTATTCTGACTGTTACACTTACCAGACTTTCCTGCATTTCTCTCTCCCTCTCCTTGGGCCTCCCTATTCCCTGAGACACACCGATATTGAAATTAGGCCAGCTGATAACCCTACAGTGGCCCCCAAGTATTCAAGTGAAAGGAAGAGTTGCACATCTCTCACTTTACATCAAAAGCTAAAAATGATTAAGCTTAGTGAAGAAGGCATGTTGAAAGCTGAGATAGACCAAAAGCTAGGCCTCTTGTGCTGAGCATTTAGCCAAGTTGTGAATGCAAAGGAAAAGTTCTTGAAGGAAGTTAGAAGTCCTGCTCCACTGAACATACAAATGATAAGAAAGCGAAATTACTGATATGGAGAAAGTTTTAGTGGTATGGGTAGAAGATCAAACCAGATACAACATTCCCTGAAGCCAAAGCATAATCCAGGGCAAGGCCCTAACTCTCTACAGTTATATGAAGGCTGAATGTGGTGAGGAAGCTGCAGAAGAAAAGTTTGAAGCTAGCAGAGATTGGTTCGTGAGGTTTAAGGAACAAAGCTGTCTCTGTAACATAAAAGTGCAGGTGAAGCAGCAAGTGCTGATGCAGAAGCTGCAGCAAGTTATCTAGAAGTTCTGGCTAAGATAATTCATTATGATGGTGACACTAAACAATAGATTTTCAGTGTAGACAAAACAGCCTTCTCTATTGGAAGAAGATGCCATCTAGGACTTCCATAGCTAAAGAGGAGAAGTCACTGCCTGGCTGCAAAACTTCAAAGGACAGGCTGACTCTCTTGTTAGGAGCTAATGTAACTGGTGGGTTTAAGTTGAAGCCAGTGCTCATTTACCATTCTGACCACTAAGGTGCATCTGCTAACAACATGGTTTACTGAATATGTTAAGCCCACTGTTGAGACTTACTGCTCAGAAAAAAAGATTTCTTTCAAACTGTTACTGCTCACTGAAATTGTACGTGGTCACCCAAGAGCTCTGGTGGAGATGTACAATGAGATTAATGTTGTTTTCATGCCTGCTAATAACACAACATCCATTGTGCAGCCCATGGATCAACAAACAATTTTGACTTTTAAACCTTACTATTTAAGAAATATATTTCATAAAGATATAGCTGCCATAGTGATTCCTCTGATGGATCTGGGCAAAGGAAATTGCAAGTGTTCTGGAAAGGATTCAGCATTCCGTATGTTTTTAGGAATACTCATGGATTCACTGGAAGAGGTCAAACGTCAACATTAACAGGAGTTTGGAAGAAGTTGATTCCAACCCTCATGGATGGCTTTGAGGGGTTCTAGACTTCAATGGAGGAGGTAACTGCAGATGTGGAGTGGGAACAGCAAGAGAACTAGAATTAGAAGTGGAGCCTGAAGATGGGACTGAACTGCTGCAAACTCTTGACATGGTTGAGGAGTAGCTTCTTAGGGATGAGCAAAGAAAATGGTTTCTTGAGATGGAATCTACTCCTGGTGAAGGTGAAGATTGTTGAAACAACAGCAAAGGATTTAGAATATTACATAAACTTAGTTGAGAAAACAGCAACAGGGTTTGAGAGGATTGATTCCACTATTGAAAGAAATTATGTGGGTAAAATCCTATCAAACAGCATTGCATGCTACAGAGAAATTGTTCATGAAAGGAAGAATCAATTGATGTGGCAAACTTCATTATTGTCTTATTTTATTAAATTGCCACAGCTACCAGCAACTACTACCCTGGTTAGTCAGCAGCCATCAACATTGGGGCAAGACCCTCCACCAGCAAAAAGATTATGACTAGTTGATGGCTCAGATGATGGTTAGTATTTTTTTAGCAATGAAGTATTTTTAAATTAAGGTACATACATTGTTTTTTTAGACATAATGATATTGCACACTTAATAGACTACAGTGTAGTGTAAACATAACTTTTATATGAACTGGGAAACTAAAAAATTCATGACTTGCTTTATTGCGATATTCATTTTATTGCAGTGGTCTGCAACCGAACCTGCGGTATCTCTGAGGTATGCCTGTAGTACTTTTGTTGGAATTCAGCATTGTGTATTACTTAGAGAAACCTTTATGGGGAGCTTGCCTTGAAGTGAAGGAAGTGAAAGAGATTGATGTCAGTATGGCTTAGACGATAAGAGTTGGAGTTAGCTCCTGAATCAGGTGGAACAGGTGGCCCAGATAGTGGATTTAGCAGACACAAATTTCAAAATAGCCATTATAAATATGTTGAAAGAATTAAAATAAAACATATTCTAATAATGAATGAATGAAGAGATAGGGAATTTGAATACAGAGATGGAAACTATAAAAAGAACCAAATGAAAATTGTAGAGCTGAAAAATGCAATAACTAAATGAATAGTTCACTGAATGGCCTTAACAGAATATTGCATATAGCAGAAGAAAAGATCAATTGATCAGAAACATCTAAGAATTATAAATATATGTGCCCAAAAGTAGAGCTTCAAAAAAAGCAAACAAAAACTACCAGAATTAAAAAGAGAAATCAACAAATCCACAATCTTTTAATTGTGTAGTTGATGTGGTATATTATATAAGTTTCAGGTGTATAACACAGTGATTCACAAATTTTAAAGGTAATACTCCATTTATCATTATTATAAAATATTGGCTATGTTCCCTGTGCTGTCTAATATATCCTTGTAGCTTATTTATTTTATACATAGTAGTTCCAACCTCTTAAACCCCTACCCCTGTCTTGCTCGTCCCCACTTCCCTCTCCCCACTGGTAACCATTAGTTTGTTTTCTATATCTGAGTTTGTTTCTTTTTTTAATATTTACTAGTTTGTTTTATTTTTTTAGATTCCACATATAAGTGATAAAATACAGTATATGTCTTTCTCTGTTTTATTTCACTAAGCATAATAACCCTCCAAGTCTATCCATGTTGTTGCAAATGGCAAACTTTCATCCTTTTTTTAATGGCAGAGTAGTATTCCATTGTGTATGTATGCCACCTCTTCTTTATCCATTTCTATGTTGATGGGCACTTAGGTTGCTTCCATATCTTGGCCATTGTAAATAATGCTGCTATGAACATTGGGGTGCATGTATCTTTTGAATTAATGTTTTCATTTTTTTTAATAGATATATACCCAGGAGTGGAATTGCTGGATCACATGGTAGTTCTATTTTTAGCTTTTTTGGGAAACCTTCATACTGTTTTCCACAGTGGCTGCACCAATTTACAATCCCACCAACAGTGTACAGGAGTTTCCTTTGTTTCACATTCTCTCCAGCATTTGTTATTTGTGGTCTTTCTGATGATAGCCGTTCTGACAGGTGTGCAGTGATATCTCATTGTCGTTTTGATTTGCATTTCCCTGATGATTAGTGAAGTTGAGCATCTTTTCATTTGCCTGTTGGCCATCTGTATGTCTTTGGAAAAATATTCAGGTCTTCTGACCATTTTTTAATCGGGTTTTTTTTTTATGTTGAGTTGTATGAGCTGTTAAGTTGATATTAATCCCTTCTAAATGATGAAATTTTACAGATGCATGTTTTCTGACTAGCAGAATTAAATTAGGAATAAAAAACAAAAAGATGCTTAGAAAATCCCAAAAGTTTAGAAATTAATATAGTTTTAAAGTACCTCTGGGTCAAAGAAGAAATCATAAGGGATATTAGAAAGTATTTTGAGCTGAGTGATGAGAGAAAATATCAAAATTTAAATGCTTTTATTTGAAAAATAAGGGTCCAAAATCAGTTACTTAAACATGTATCTTAAGAAGTTAGAAAAATAAGAGCAAGGTGAGTCCAAAGTAAGTAGAAAAAAGGAAATAATAAAGGGAAATCAATAAAACAAAATGAACAAACAGAAAGCAATGAAACAAGAAAAAAGCAATTCCACATATATATGGAATCTAAGGGAAAAAAAATGCCATGAAGAGACTAGGGGTAGGACAGGAATAAAACACAGACCTACTAGAGCACGGACTTGAGGATATGGGGAGGGGGAAGGGTAAGCTGTGACGAAGTGAGAGAGTGGCACGGACATATATACAGTACCAAACGTAGGGTGGATAGCTAGTGGGAAGCAGCCGCATGGCACAGGGAGATCAGCTAGGTGGTTTGTGACCACCTAGAGGAGTGGGATAGGGAGGGTGGGAGGGAGGGAGACGCAAGAGGGAAGAGATATGGGAACATATGTATATGTATAACTGATTCACTTTGTTGTAAAGCAGAAACTAACACACTATTGTAAAGCAATTATACTCCAATAAAGATGTTTTAAAAAAAAGCTAAAATATTTAAGGGAAAGGCAATGCCAGTCTTACAGAAACTCTTACCACCACCCCCCCTTCCCCCCCAAAAAAGTGGATGAAGGAACAGTTTTCAATTCATTTCATGAGGTCACCGTCACTATGATGGCAAAGAAATAATAAGAAAAGTACAGAACAATATCTTTGTGAACATAGACCCAATAATCTTTGAACATAGACCCAATAATCTTTAACACAATATTAGCAAATTGAATTTATTGATATATGAAAAGGAGAATACATCATGACCAGGAGGGATTTGTCCCAGCAGTGCAATGAAGGTTAAAATTTAAAAACCTATTGATTTAACTCACCATGTGAGTAGAAGAAAACTGAAAAATCATGTTATCTCAAGTGTAGAAACGTTTGACAAAATTTGACACTCATTCAGCACTCAAGGAATAAAAAGGAATTTCCTTTATTTGATTAAAGGCATCTATAAAAAACCAACAGTTTATATCATATTTAATGGTGAGACACTGAATGCTTTTCCTCTGAGACTGAGAACAAACAAGAATGCTTGCATTCACTGTTATTCAACGTTCTGTTAGAGGTCCAAGCCAATGGAATAAGGCAAGAAAAAAAGAGAAGACATCCAGGTTGAAAAAGAATAAGTAAAATTTTCTTTGTTTGCAGACAACTTTATTGCATATGTAGAAAATCCTAAGGAGTCTATAGAATAGCCACTAGAACTAATAAGTGAGTTTAGCAAAGTCACAAGATACAAGGTCAGTATAATTTTTTTATGCTACCAATTAATGGTTGAAAAATAAAGCAATTTCATTTACAATAGCATCCAAAATAATGCAATACTTTAGGGATATGTTTTAACAAAATATATGCAGACATGTTTACTGAAAACTATAAAACATTACCAAGAGAAATAAAACAAGACCTAAGTAAATGGAGAGATATAGCATATTGTGGAAAAGAAGACATATTGTTAGATGCCAGTCTTCCCCAAATTGATTTATAGAGTTAATGAAATCCCAATAAAAGTCCTAGCAGACTTCTTTTTCTTTCTTTCTTTTTTTTTTTTAGAAATTGACAAGCTGTTTCTCATAGTCATGCGGAAGTGCGAAGGACCCAGACCAGGCAAAACAATTTTGAAAATAACCAAGGTTGTAGGACTTACAGTGCTTGATTTCAAGACTTTCTATATAGCTACAATAATCAAGACAAAATGGTATTAGCACAAGGGTAGACATGTAGATCAATGGAACAGACTAGAGTTCAGAAGTAGACTCATATATATTCAGCTGATTTTTATTATTTTTATTTTTGGCTGTGTTGGATCTTCGATTCTGTGCGTGGGCTTTCTCCAGTTGCGGAGAGCGGGGGCCACTCTTCATCGCAGTGCGCGGGCCTCTCCCTGTCGCGGCCTCTCCCCTTGTGGAGCACAGGCTGCAGACGCGCAGACTCAGTAGTTGTGACACACGGGCCTAGTCGCTCCGCGGCATGTGGAATCTTTCCAGACCAGGGCTCGAACCCGTGTCCCCTGCATTGGCAGGCAGATTCTTAACCACTGCGCCACCAGGGAAGCCCCAGCTGATTTTTGATAGAGATGCCAGTGTAATTCAATGGGGAAAGGACATAGTCTTTTCAAGAAATAGTGTATACCTTGGTGGAAGAAAAATTTATATTGATCCTTACCTCACACTTACACAGAAACTTAACTATGTATCTATCTGTGACAAAGGAGTTGCTATTTAAAAAGTATTAAAAAATCCTTGTAACACAAAAACCAAAAAATCTTGTAACCCAAATAAAACATGCAGCAAAATTTATGAATAACTGCTTCACAAAGGAGGATACATGGATGCCAATAAGCACTTGCAAAGATGCCTATCAACATTATTACGGAAATGCACACAAAAATCACTGAGGTACAACTATATATCCACTAGGATGGTTGTAATTGAAAAGACTTAAAATACCAAGTATTGGCAAAGACATGGAGCAGCTCGATTCATACATTGCTAATAGTAGTAGAAAATAGTGTGATGGTTTGAGTTTGTTTATATGAAATTTTATAAAATGCAAAACTATAATAATAGGAAGCAGATGAGTAGTTGTATGGGATGGACATGTGGGGGCAAAGGAAGAGGGAGGGGTTGCTTGTTGAGTCACACAAAGGAACTTTTTAGGATGATGGAAATGTTCTTTATCTTGATTTTGGTGTTAGTTGTGTGCATGTATACATTTGTCAAAACACCTTTAACTGTATGCTTAAAATGGGTGCACTTTATTTTTTAAAAAATATACTCAGTAAAGTTGACTTGAAAAAATAAAACCAGAAAACAGAAAACCCTTGTTTCTTACTTGCTCCACATAAGCCTAGAGGAGTAAGCCCTACTCTGGGAAGGAATCTGTGTTTGTTGATTGACTGTATTTAAGCAGTTCAGTTTCTGCGAGAAATATTGTTTAATACGGAAGAGAAAAGGTAGCTGCTTTTTAAAGGTAGCTGAAAGGGATTTTTTGTGTGTGTGGTAAAATATATATAACATAAAATTTACCATTGTAATCATTTTTTTTTCTGATTAACTTTTTTTTTCCACATCTTTATTGGAGTATAATTGCTTTATTTACAATGTTGTGTTAGTTTCTGCTGTACAACAAAGTGAATCAGCTGTATGTATACATATATCCCCATATCCCCTGCCTCTTGAGCCTCCCTTCCACCCTCCCTATCCCATCCTCTAGGTCGTCACAAAGCATTGAGTTGATCTCCCTGTTGTAGTCATTGTTGTTAAGTGTGTAGTTCAGTGGCATTAAGTCGATTAATACTGTTGTGCAACCATCACCACCATCCATCTCCAGAAGTTGTTCGTCTTCCCAAACTGAAACTCTGTACCCATTAAACAATAGTTCCCCATCCTCCCTCCCCCCAGCTCCTGGCAACCACCATTCTACTTTCTGTCTTTATAATTTTGACTGTCTAAGGAACCTCATGTAAGTAGAATTACAAAGTATTTTCCTTTTTGTGACTGACTTGTTTAACTCAGCATGTCTTCAGGGTTTACTCATGTTATAGCATACATGTGTCAGAATTTCCTTCCTTTTAAAGAGTGAATAATATTCCATTGTATGTGTGTACCATATTTTATTTATGTGTTCATCCATTGATTGACACTTGGGTTGCATTCACATTTCAGCTATTGTGAATAACTTTCTATGAACATGAGGGTACGAATATCTATTCAAGTCCCTGCTTTTGATTCTTGGGTATATACCTTGAAGTGAAATTGATAGATCATACGGTAATTTTATGTTTAATTTTTTGAGCAACTGCCATACCATTTTCCACAGTAGCTGTACCACTTTATATTCCCACTAGCTATGCACAGAGGTTCCAGTTTCTCCACATCCCTGCCAGCACTTGTTATTTTCTGTTTTTTTGATGATAGATATCCTAATGGGTATCAAATGTTATCTTGCAGTTTTGATTTGTGAAGGGAAGTTTTAAGTCATTTAATCCAAACCGGTAAGTTCACAGGTGAAACTCAGATAATAGGTTAGCAAGAGCCACTAGGTGGAAGATTTTACAACTTCTTTTGTGAATCATTTCAATTGTTTTTGCATTTGAGCATTCAGGGTTTTTTTTGTTTTTTTGTTTTTTTTTTAAGTATAGTTGATTTACAATGTTGTGTTAGTTTCTGGTGTACAGCAAAGTGATTCAGTTATACATATATGTTCTTTTCCATTGTGGTTTATTACAGGATATTGAATATAGTTCGCTAGTGTTATATGATAGGACCTTGTTGTTTATCTATTTTATATATAATAGTTTGCATCTGTTAGTCCCAAACTCCCAGTCCAATCCTCCCCTGCCCCACTTCCCCCTTGGCAACCACAAATCTGTTCCCTATATGAGTCTGTTTCTGTTTTGTAGTTAAGTTCATTTGTGTCATATTTTAGATTCCACTTAACAGTGATATCATATGGTATTTGTCTTTCTCTTTCTGACTTTACTTCACCTAGTATGATAATCTCTAGGTCTATCCATGTAGCTGCAAATGGCATTATTTCATTCTTTTTTATGGCTGAGTAATATTCCATTGTATATATATATATATAACACATCTTCTTTATCCATTCATCTGTCAGTGGACATTTAGGTTGTTTCCCTGTCTTGGCTGTTGTGAATAGTGCTGCTATTAACATAGGGGTGCATGTATCTTTTTGAAATAAAGTTTTGTTCTGATATATGGGCATTCAGGGTTTTGTAAGTACATAATGGATGGGTTAGGCTTATGAACGATTTTTTTCTCTTTTGTTGATCTATTTGTGATAAGCTACAGCCAATTATATTTTGTGTGGAAAGACAGATACATATTTGTTTTTGTAGTTTTATTAAAATGTTTAATAACAAATCAATGTAGTGTTTGGACAGTGAGTGGTTTCCCAGATTAATACAAATATACACAACCATGCAAAACAAACTAAACACTGAAATTTATCATTTCCATAAACAGTGGTTTTTAAACTGTTGTCCGGTGAGTTTGGGTATTTTTCTTCCTGCATCAGTTTCAACTTTAGCAACAACTGAGTGTAGCACATTTTCCTGCTTTGTTTATTTTGCAACTTGTTAGCCTGAACCATACTCATAATTGTTGTTTTAATTTTTAGTGCTTAACATTTTACATGGTTCTTGGCAAGTTACATCAGGTCCGGTAGGCTCATTAGCTGAAATGCAGAAAAGATAACATGGAAGAATGCCCCAGTATGGCTGTGTGTGAAGTGAGTGCTGAGTTCATATACTGCCTAGATTAGGACCTGGGGAGGCCTGGCATTATACCCTGTACTCTGACATTCTTGGCACAATTTGTTCAACATCTCCCCCCCAACCCCCACCCCCGCCATTTTAACACATGTTTATTGAGTACTTGCTCTGTGTCTGATATTCTGCCGTGCACTGTGGATCTAGGAATGAGTTTCTACACTTAAGGGACTTGTAGCCTAGAAGGGATACAGACCTGTAAATAAAATTGTAATGTTAAGTGCAGATAATCATCTAAATGTGTAAATAGTATAGAGATCTTACAGAGGGAGAGAGAGATGAATTTTTGAGTATTGTAGGAGGATCAGAGAAGGATTCCTTTAGATAACATCTGAGCTAAGTTTTGGAGGTAGAATATGAGTTTGTCAGTGGTAAGGTAGATATTATAGGCAAGGAGATAAGTATGTAGGACAGGCACAGATGCATGAAAGAACACGGTATGTTTAAGGAGATAATTCATGTTGGGCACAAAGTGTGAAAATTGGTAGATGAAAGCTGTATTTCCCCTTGTTGTTAAATATTGCCTGAAAAAGCAGCCTAGGAAGATTAATGAAATGATAGAGGCAGAGAACTTGATTCTGGTCCTGACTCTCAAATCCTTGGTTGAACAGACCACTTTTATTTTTCGGAGCTTTGGTCTCATTTGTATATGTGCAAGCTATATGATCTATGCTTTTCAAGTTATTTTTCAAGGAAGTCACAATTTCTGAGTGCCTGGAACACAGTAGGTCCTCAGTACGTATTTTCAAGAGTGGTCTGAGAACTTGTATCAAAATGTAAGAGAGGATAAATAGTTAAAGTTAACTGTGATAGAATAAGCAATAAAAGATTTATGTACAGACCATTGCACTTATTGTATAAAACGTGGTCAAGAAAGTTGTTTTTATAAACTGTTTCACTTACCTGTTTAGTTTTGTGAGGTCCCAGGGTACAGAAACTACATATAAAATAAAATTCTGTTAGACTTGAATGTCATATGCTGTTGTAATTATCATATATGTTCAATTAAGAATTAGTATATATATATGTTTTAAATGTGTTCGGTTGATCATTTCCCTTTTTAATTTGGCTGTGGCAGATTTCTGGGACTTGGCTTCTTCAGATTGTGATTTTTTTCTCTCTTTAATAACATAGTTATAAATGGTGACTTTTTTTCCTTGTATAAACTTTACTTTTCTCCATTCAAAACTAGTATTTCTTCTCATGCTACTTTTCCATTGTTGTAACTGCCGAATGTTTGCTTTTGAAGCAGAGGATTGTGAAAGTCCATTTTAATGTTACAGAGTTCCTGTAAAATACTGTTAATATAATTTATTTCTTTACCTTTAGGGGTCCTATTGGGCAATAGACACCAATCCGAAGGAAGATGCGCTGCCTACTCGGCCAAAGAAGAGAGCACGATCTGTAGAACGGGTAAAGCTCTTTATCACAAATTTAGTGTGTTGGGGTTATTATGTCAGAAATACAGATCTTAAAAGTTCATTTCCAGTAATACAGTAAGTATAACCATAATGAAGGTAATATTTTATTTGGATAGCATTTTCTATTTTTTCAAAGCACTTTCAGGCTTATTTGATCTCAACAACTCTTGAGTGAGGTGGGCAGTTTAGGAATTAAGTAAAAGGGGTTTTGTTTGTTTGTTTTGTAATTAGGGCACAGCTGTTGTCTAACTGAGGGAGAATCCAGGTCTCTTGAGTTTTAATTTGGTACTCTTTACTCTGTGTCTACACCACTGAGGACTGGTTTTATATAACAAAACCATTCCCTTTCACTGAAGATAATCGTTCTGATTATATTGAATTTTCCTGATTATCCTCAAAATGTTTTTCCTGCTTCCAACCATATAATAATTATTTTGTACAGAGTCTCTAAGGACCTCAAGCTGAGTTTAAGTTGGGATTGGGTGAGCCATGAGATATAGCAGCAACGGGATTTAGTCAGGCAGATTTATGGTGCCAGCAGAGGGAATTCGGTACTCCAGTTACTGAGCTCTGCAGAATTAGAAGTGAACTCTTAGGTCAGAACACTTTTTGGTTTTATACAAACCAAAATTTAAAAAGATAAAGTTTAGTATTGGTGGCATAATCTTCTGGTAATAGAGTTTTAAGCCTGAGATATGTATGTAAAAATTTGAGAGAGAATGAACCTCACTTATTGCCCTCCATCTTTTGCTTTTTAAAACATATTGAGCACATGGACTTTAATTGTGTGAAAAAGTGGAGTATGAAATGTTTAGCATCTATTGCCAGATTTTGAAGGAAGAGGAGAAAAATCCACATTGTTTAACCCAGAGCATTAGCAAGGATGTATATCTTGAAGGGCTGAGGAATTGTGGTCTTCTCTACCATTTGCTCTCTTCTTCTGAAGTTCCTGGAACTTGAATTATTTTTGGAAATTTGAATTCTTAGTTGGGTTGACAACTGGGTATTCCTTTTGGATATTAAGCCTGACTTTTATTCTGTTGCTTTGTTTCATAGTTCTTAGAGCAATACTTCTTTATTTCTGAGAGCCCCCTTTTTTTCCTGAAGACCATATTGTTTTATAACGAAGTCTATATAGAAATATAGAATTCTGATTACAGAATTATGTTTTATGTATGTTCTTGAGTGTGCATTTTGGACATATATTTTCTGTATTTCCTGCTGTTTATCTTTTTATCTTTTAAGTTTAAAGCATGTAAAAGCTTCAACAATTTGCCTTTGTAGTATAGTTCCATAAAATATCCAGTACCAGAGCCTTTCAGTTAGTATATTGATATTTATTTTGGCCTGAGCTATGTGTTGGTTGCTACTGTAGGAGAGAAACCTATAGAAAGAGAACAGCTGTAATCAGAGTATGTCTAAACAGGGAGACAGATATTGTTTAACAAACACTCTGAAAGATACTGTTCTTAAAAAACATAATTTTGTGTCCTGATAAACTGATACGTCTGTATTTTTTTTAGAGGCTTTGGTGGGGGTAGTATTTTTATTAGGACAGAGTTTGTATTTAAGTAACCATTGGGTTATCTAAGGAAATGCCTAAGATGGTCAAATAGTGAGTACGATTTTTAAACATTTAAAGTTTTGTCAAAAATGAAACATGACCCGTAAGTTGAAACTTCAAAGGATTTTAAAATGCAGATGGTAAATATGTTGACGTCCCTAAAATTTCCTTATTAAATTTTTGAAATGTCACTTCTTTGTCCCTGTGTAAACATCAGAGTTATACGTGAAACATCAAAGTATTTCACACATTTTTGAAGACAGAAGCGCTTTTAATGTAAAGAGAAGCAATTTTTAAAAATGCAAGTAACAGTATCTTTATGTCTTAAATAAAAATTAAAGCCTGATTGTTATCACCTGTCTAGTATTCTTAATGCAGTTGTCTGGACTGCCTTCCTGTTCCCTCCATTTGTTCTCTCTTGGCCGTTGTGGTATTCCTTTCTTTTCTTAATCCTTGAATATGTAAATGCCTTTCATTTTCCTTTTTCTGATTTCTTTCATTTCGTTAACATGTTTTCTGTATTTATCATAAAGTAGACCTGAAGGCCTAAAAAGAATTATTGATAAAGTTTAGCATGGTGAAGATGAGTGGGCTCCTTGACTAGGAGTCCTGTGTTTTTCTTCTGGCTTTACAATTTACTTCTTCTGTGACGTCTGGCAAGTTGTTAGATTTTTTGAGCTTCAGTATTCTCAGCTATTTTAAAGGAAAAGATAGAAGTCTTAACAGCTGCTGTGGACTCAATGTTTGTGTTCCCCCCAAATTCTTATGTTGAAACCCTCATCCCAGTGTGATGGTATTTGGATCCCCCTCATAAATGGGATCAGTGCCCTTATAAGAATAGCCAGAGAGCTGGCTAGCTGTTTTCTACCTTGTGAGAATAGCAATGAAGATGCCTGCAAGAAGGCTCTTACCAGAACCTGACCATGCTGGCACCATGATCTTGGACTTCCAGCCTCCAGAACTGTGAAAAACAAATGTCTGTTGTTGATAAGCCACCCAATTTATGGTATTGTGGTATAGCAACCTGAGCTAAGATAACAGCATCATAATAATAATGATAATTGAGTTTATGTGCTAGATTTTTTCTTAAAGAATTTTATGTATATTAACTCATGTAATTTTTATAGTAACTCCAAATGATGAAACCGATAGGCATGGATGTTGTTATCCAAGGGTACAAAGGACAATAAGTACCAAGGCCAGGATTATGAACTCAGGTAGTCTGCCTTCAGAGTCTATGCTGTTTACAACTGCGTTATACTGCCACTAGTATTTGCTGTGCTGAAGATCACAAGACTGAATCAGGTTTCTTTTTATATATGCATATCTTATTGTGAGATAATGGGCCTTTATTTATTTTTGGATTTGAATACTAATTTTTTCTTCAGTGTTATTTAAAATTTTTTTAAATTGAAGTATAGTTGATATGCACTATTATATTAGTTTCAGGTGTATAACATAATGATTTAGTATTTTCATAGATTATACTCCATTTAAAGTTATTACAAAGTAATGGCTATATTCCCCTGTGCTGTACAATATATCCTCATTGCTTATTTATTTTATACATAGTAGTTTCTGTCTCTTAATCCCATACCCCTATCTTGCCCCTCCCCACTTCCCTCCCCTCACTGGTAACCACTAGCTTTTCCTCTGTATCTGTGAGTCTATTTCTGTTTTGTTGTATACATTCGTTTTATTCTTTAGATTCAACATGTAAGTGATGACATAGAATATTTGACCTTTTTCACTAAGCATAATACCCTCTGGGTTCATTCACATTGTTGCAAATGGCAAAATTTCATCATTATTATTATTTTTTTATAAATTTATTTATTTTTAAAATTTATTTATTTTTGCCGCGTTGGGTCTTTGTTGCTGCGCGTGGGCTTTGTCTAGCTGCAGCGAGCGGGGGCTACTCTTAGTTGCGGTGCGCGGGCTTCTCATTGCAGTGGCTTCTCTTTGTTGTGGAGCACTGGCTCTAGGCATGCGGGCTTCAGTAGTTTGGCATGCGGGCTCAGTAGTTGTGGCTTGCAGGCTCTAGAGCACAGGCTCAGTAGTTGTGGCACATGGGCTTAGTTGCTCCGCGGCATGTGCGATCTTCCCTGACCAGGGCTCGAACCCATGTCCCCTGCATTGGCAGGTGGATTCTTAACCACTGCACCACCAGGGAAGTCCCTCATTCTTTTTTTTTATAACTGAGTAATATTCCATTACACATAATATATGTATGCATATATATATGTATATATGTATAATGGAGTATTTTACATATATATCTCCCACTTCCTTATCCATTCATCTGTTGAGGGACACTTAGTTTGCTTCCATATCTTGACTATTGTAAATAATGCTGCTATGAACATTGGGGTGCGTATATCTTTTCAAATTAGTGTTTTTGTTTTCTTCATATATATACCCAGGAGTGGAATTGCTGGATCATATGGTAGTTCTCTGTTTTAGTTTTTTGAGGAACTCCGTACTGTTTTCTATAGTGACTGCACCAGTTTACAATCGCACCAGCAGCGTACTAGGGTTCCTTTTTTTCCCACATCCTTGCCAACATTTATTTGTAGACTTTTTGATGATAATTATTTTGACAGGTGTGCAGTGATATCTCATTGTGGTTTTGATTTGTATTTCTCTGATTAGTGATGTTTAGCATTTTTTCATGTGCCTGTTGGCCATCTGTATATCTATGGAAAAGTGTCTATTCAGGTCTTCTGCCCATTTTTTAATTGGTTTGTTTGTTTTTTTGATGTTGAGTTGTATGAGCTTGTTTATATATTTTGGGTATTAACCCCTTATTGGTCATATCATTTACAACTTTTTTCTCCCATATAGTAGGTGGTCTTTTCATTTTGTTGATGGATCCTGTTTATTTTTAAAATTTTTGGCCTTAGGAGACAGATCCAAAATAATATTGCTATGATTTGTGTCAAAGAATGTTTTGCCTATGGTCTTTTCTAGGAGTTTTATGGTTTTTGGTTTTACATTTAGGTCTTTAATCCATTTTGACTTTATTTTTGTATATGATGTGAGGAAATGTTGTAATTTCATACTTTTTACATGTAGCTGTCCATTTTCCCAGCATCATTTATTGAAGAGACTCTTTATTGTATATTCTTGTTTCCTTTGTTATAGATTAATTGACCATAAGTGTATGGATTTATTTCTGGGCTCTCTGTTCTGCTCCATTGATCTGTGTGTCTGTTTTTTCTCAGTACCATGCTGTTCTGATTACTGTAGCTTTGTAGTATAGTTTGAAGCCAGAGAGTGTGATTCTCGAGCTTTGTTCTTTTTTCTCAAGATTGCTTTGGCAATTCAAGATCTTTTGTGGTTCTGTATAAATTTTAGGATTAGTTGTAATACTTCTATGAAAAATATCATGGGTATTTGATAAGAATTGCATTAAGTCTGTAGATTGCTTTGTAGTATGACCATTTTACCAATATTAGTTCTTCCAATCCAGGAACACAGGATATCTTTCCATTTCTTTGTATCATCTTCAAACCTTCATCAACGTTTTACAGTTTTCAGAGTATAGATATTTCACTTCCTTAGTTAAGTGTATTCCTAGGTGTTTTATTCTTTTTGATGCAATTTTAAATGGGGTTGTTTTCTTGCTTTCTCTTTCTGAGAGTTCATTATTAGTGTATAGAAGAGCAATCGATTTCTGTATATTAATCTTGTATCTTAACAACTGAATTCATTTATTAGTTCTAATAGTTTTTTTGCTGGAGACTTTAGGATTTTCTATGTATAGTATGATGTTATCTGCAAGGAGTGACAGTTCTACTTATTCCCTTCCAGTTTGGGTGCCTTGGTTTTTTTGTTTGCTTTTTCTTGTCTGCTTGCTGTGGCTAGAACTTCCAGTGCTGTGTGTAATAGAAGTGGCAAGAGTGGGCGTTCTTTTCTTGTTCCTGATTTTAGAGGAAAGGCTTTCAGCTTTTCACTATTGAGTACGATGTTGGCTTTGAGTTTGTCATGCATGACCTTTTTATGTTGAGATCTTTTCCCTCTATACCAGCTTTGAAGAGAGATTTTATCATGAGTGGATTTGAATTTTGTCAAATGCTTTTTTGTGTGTCTTTTTATATGTTGTTGAATTCAGTTTGCTAATATTATGTTGAGTATTTTTGCATCTATATTCATCAGAGATATTGGCCTGTAATTTTCTCTTTTTGTAGTGTCTTTGTCTGGTTTTGGTTAATGGTCCTTGATTTTAAGAGACTCCCCCACATTTAATATAAATATTAAATAAATATAAATCATAAATATTATTATAAATGACAGAGCAAATTACCAAGTAATTAATCAACATGTTAGATCAAACAGTGGTAACTAAAGTGACTCAAAATATCAGTAGATAATGCTGCCCTGGAAAGGCCTATAGGAAGAGGAGTGAGACTTAGAATTTGACACAGAAGTGTAAGTTTTTGGCATGGGAAATAGCAAATGATGGGGGACTTCCCTGGGTCCAGTGGTTAAGACTCAGCGCTTCCACTGCAGGGGGGCACAGTTCATCACTGGTCAGGGAACTAAGATCCCACATTGTTACATAGAATGGTTTTGTTGTTTAAGTGATCCCCCACTGTGTGCCTTCCTTCTCTGAGGCTGAGTCTGAATGAGGGAGGGTTCAGTTAAAGGTATAAGTGAGCAGAGGAAGGAATGCAGTCTACATACTTATTCTTAGAACAAAAAAAACATTTATTTCAATTGGGCAGACATACTGAGTGTACATTAGGTGGGAGGCACTACATGTTGCCTCTAGGAGATATGTAGAAATAGAATTTCTTTTTAAAGCAGGAGAAATGCTACACAGTTAGAGTTGTAGACCAGAAAGTGCTTCATAAGGGGTTATTTTGATCAATGGGTAAGATTTAGTTCTCTGTTTTTTACAGTACTATTGAGAGATAGTTTATGTACAATTAATTGAATGTTTAAAGTTTACAGTTTGAGGATTTTTGACATGTGAAGTTATTAGTAGTTGACACTATGAACATTTCTGTCATACCCAAAAGTTTCCTCATGCCCCTTTGTAACTTGTGCCTCCCTCCATTCTTATCCCCAGGCAACCTGATCTGGGGAGAATTGACATCTTAATATTATTTCAAGCCATGGAAGTGTTGTATCTTTCTATTCATCATGTCTTTAATTTCTCTCAGGAATGTTTTTTAGTTTTCAGTGTAGAGGACTTGGATGTTTCCAGTTAGATTTAATCCTGAATATTTTGGATTTGGATGCTTTATATTTTAAAATCCAGTTGCTTGCTACTAGTAATAAAAATGTAATTAATTTTTGTATATTAACCTTGTATTCTACAATCTTGTTAGTTCTAGTATTTTTTAAAGGTGCCTTGGGATTTTCTATATAAACAATTATGTCATCTGCAAATAGACCCTTTTCCTGTGCCTTTCCTTTCTCCTCCCCTGTCCCTTCCTAGAACCTTATTGCAGTAACCAGAATCTCTAGTACAGTGTTGACTAGAAGTGGTGAAAGTGGGCCTCCAGCCTTATTTCCATTCTTAGGAAGAAACTGTTCAGTCTTTCACCACTAAGTGTGACATAAGCTGTAGGGCTTTTGTAGATGCCATTTATCACATTGAGGAAGTTCTCTAGTAAGCCCAGTTTGGTGAGAGTTTTTATCATGAATGGGTGTAGAATTTGTTAACTGCTTTTTCTGTACCATCGAAGTGGTTATATGGCTTTTCTTTATTCTGTTTGCATGTTGAATAACATTGATTGCACTTGGAATGTTAAACCTGTATTCCTTGGATAAACCCTTACTGAGTCACGCTATATTACCCCTTTAATGTATTGCTGGATTCATTCTGTTAATATCTTAAGTGTTTTTGCATCTATGTTCATGAAGGACATGGATTTATAATTTTCTTTCTTTGTAATGTCGGCTGAAAAAAAAATGCACAACGTTAAAGTTGAGAATTATATTTTATATGCTGGACTTGATGAGGGCTTAAGCCCTGGAGGCAGCTTCTCAGATAGCTTAGAGGGACTCCTCTGAGGAGGTAAGGGAGGAGCCAGAATATATAGTTTTTGCAACAAAAACCAGGTAGTAGGAACATCAAAAGATTACTGTTAATTAAAGAAAACTTGACATCTCAAGTTAATGAATTTAGTGCTTTTCTGTATATGGGAAGATGCAAGAGTCTGGGCTCATTGAAATCATTCCTTTGATGTGCACCTTAACTATCTCAGGCTAGTGTCCTGTTTTTCTCCAGATTCACCTCAAGGTGCACATTTGAGGGTGGCTGATGGCTTGTTGGCCTCAACATCCTTTGTTTACTGATATGGCAGGTGATATTTTTCATCTGCAGTAGTATCTGTCAGGTTTTGATGTTAGGGTTGTACTGGTCTCATAAAATTGGTTGGGCCATTTTCCTTCTCTTTTCTGAAAAAGTTTCTGTAGATTGGTATATCTTCCTTGAATGTTTGAGAAAATTCATCAGTGAAACCATCTGGACCTGAAGTTGTTTTTATGTGGGAAGGTTTTTGATATTTATTTGTTATGGGACTGTTCAAATTTTCTCTTTTTATTCCAGTTTTGGTAAATTATATTCTTAAGAAATTTGTCCCTTTCATCTAAGTTGTTGAATTTATTGGTGTCAAGTGGATCATAATATTCTCTTCTATTTATAGAATCTGTAGTAATAAATCCTCTTTCATTCTTGATATTGATGATTTGTTTTCTCTTTTTTTCTTCATTTGGTATAGCTAAAGGTTTGTTGATTTTGTTAGTCTTTTCAAAGAACCAGGTTTTGTCTTTAAAATTTTTTTTCTGTTGTTGGTTTTCTGTTTTATTTCTACTTTTATCTTTATCATTTACTTCTTTCTAGTTACCAGTTTTTCTGTTTTATTTCTACTTTTATCTTTATCATTTACTTCTTTCTAGTTACCAGTTTTTCTTATTAATATTTCTAGCTTCTTCAGTTTCCAGCTTAAATAATTGATTTGAGACCTTTCCTCTTTTGTAATATAAGAATTTAAAGCTGTAGGTTTACCTCTAAGCACTGCTTTAACTGCATCTCACAAGTTTTGGTATGTTGCATTTTCATTATCATTTAATTCAAAATATTAAAAGAATTCTCTTTGAGTCTTCTCTGACCCATGAATTACTTTTTCCAAATATTCCAAATATTGGGTTTTCCTAGGTATCTTACTGTTTTATAATATAATTTTTTTTTCATTTCAGTCTGTACATATTTATTGAGACTTGTTCTGGGACTCAGCATGTGCTGTATCTTGGTGAATGTCTGTGTGCACTTGAAAAGAATACGTGTTCTACAGTTGTTCAATATAGTGTTCTCTAATATCAATTAGATCAAGGCATTTACTAATTTATTCCAGTGTTCTTTCTCTTTACTGATTTTTTTTTTTTTTTTTTTGCATTACGTTGGCCTTTCACTGTTGTGGCCTGTCCCATTGCTGAGCACAGGCTCTGGATGCGCAGGCTCAGTGGCCATGCCTCTCACTGTTGTGGCCTCTCCCATTGCTGAGCACAGGCTCCGGATGCGCAGGCTCAGCGGCCGTGGCTCACGGGCCCAGCCGCTCCGCGGCATGTGGGATCTTCCCAGAGTGGAGCACGAACCTGTGTCTCCTGCATTGGCAGGCGGACTCTCAACCACTGCGCCACCAGGGAAGCCCTTTACTGATTTTTAATTGTCAGTTTTTGCCTCATATATTTTGAAGCTCTGTTATTAGTCTCATTTGAAGTCGTGACTCTCGTAGGCTGCATTTAGCTTAGTCTTGCTTTTTTAACATCTTTTTGGCAATCTCTGCCTTTTTGTTCGAGTGTTTAGACCATGAACGTTAATGCAGTTGTCACCGGCGGAATGGGTGACTTCCTCAGTTCTTGCCCCTCTTGAGGGAAAGAATTCAGTTGAGAAGGCAGAGAACAGTTTTAAGTAGCAAGAGTGTTGTTAAGTAGAGCGAAAGTACACTCCTGAGAAAGGATGAAAGCAGGCTGTCTAGAAACCAGAAGCAGCCTCATGATGGGGTAGGGTTGGGTTTTTTAGAGTGGTGTTTCCTCCCTGTGTCTTGCATCATTTGACTGACAGCTTTAGGTTATATCACTTTTCTTTTAGTGCGCAGGTGCTTACTCATAAGCACCCAAGTGAAACTCACAGTGAGGGGGCGGGGATGCAAAAACCGTAATGCTAATTTATTACCTATAAAGCATAATGAACCCTATGTTACCTTGAGTCACCTTTTACGTCTTGGTGTGCCTGTGCCAACCTGTGCTGGTGGTTTCATCTTGCTTGGTCTTGATATGGCTGGAAACCTAGTGGTGGTCCTTGACCACAAGAGGGAGGACTCTGGGTGTGCTCCAATCACCAGTGTCCATGTGGGGGAGGGAAAGATGAACCATCCAGGGTGGGGTGGGACCCCCTCCTGTCTGACTAGCTACCTAACATAATTATCGATATTGTTATTAATGTAATTAATGATATTGTTTTCTGTTTGGTTTCTCATAAACAGGTAGGGGGTCCCCAGAGAAAGAGAACCAGACATGGCTTTCTTGACATAAGAAAAGGCGTTTTTGGCCTAAGCCATTTTGTGATCTAAGCCTGGCCATAATGCTTGCTCTTGAACAGGTCTCAGTAATAATTATCTTTAAGGGAACAAAAGAACAAACTGTTGCCAGTCATGAGAAGTGACAATAGCGAAGATAATAAATCAGTTGTAACATTCCCAGTTCTTTTTCAAAGGCTAGCCCGAGTGCTTTCTTGGGCTGTTTTTACAGAATTTAAACCCCTCTGGCAGGCGCTCAAGTACCAGATCAACTGGAACCTAAGGGAGGATGATGTTGACCTTTTCTGACCCTCGTGACTTCAGTCAAGTAAAGGCTGGACTCTCTGGCCCCACCCCCCCCATCCTCTTCATGAATACGCATGTACCCTTAGCTTAAAACTTGCTTCAGTTTTGCTGTTGGCAGAGACACTGCTTTGGGAAAGATCCCCAGTGTTCCCCTTACTTGCTGCAAGTAATAAATCCTTCCTTCTCCCACTCTTTGCCTTGGTTGTGTCTTTTAGCTCTACACCCAACAAGAGGTGAACCCAGTTTTTCTGGTAACACTCTGTATTTTTAGTTCCTTTTTTCCACCTTTCTTGCCTTTTAGATTATTTGGATATATTTTTGTATTCTTATCTACTGGCTTTTTAGCTATACTTTTTGTTATATTTATATATTGGGATTTCAGTATATATTCCTAACCTTCTGCAGTCTATTCAGAGTTAATATTGTACATATGAAATGTAGAGATCTTCCAGTCATATAAGTCTCCTTTGTCCCTTTCCTCACCATTCCCCATAGTATCACATCTGTGTATACTGATAATCTTAGAAGACAGTGTTATAAGTTTTGCCTTAAATAAAGATACATGATTTTTAAAACCTAAGAGAAAACAATGGTCTTTTAAATTTACCTAGATGTTTACCATTTCTGGTGCTTTCATTCCTCAAGGTCCAAGTTTCCCTCTGCTATAATTTCCCTTTAGCCTAATGACCTTTCTTAGGTAGTAGATCTCCTGGCAACAAATTCTCTTAGTTTTCCTTTTCTGAAAATGTGCCTTACTAAATAATATTTTTGTTAGATATACAGTTAGATTGAAATTTTTTTCTTCTTTCAGTATTTCAGCGATATTCACTGTCTAATGACCTCCATTATTTTTATGAGAAATTCAGTCATTTTCCAATCAATGTTTTTTCTTTATGTGATATGTCATTATTCTCTGCCTGCTTTCTACCTTTATTTTTCAACAGTTCAGTTATGATATATCCAAGTGTGATTTTTCTTTTAATTTATCCTGATGGAGGTTTACTGAGCTTCTTGGATCTGTAAATTTGTCTTTCAGTAAATTTCTGAAGTGTTCAGTCATCATTTCTTCCATATTTTTTCCTGCTGTTTTCTCTCTTTTCTGTCCTTCTGGAACTCATATATACATGTTAGGCCTTTTGAGATTATCCCATAGCTTTCTGAGGCTTTTTATTTTATTTTATTTTTCTTTTTTAAAAAGAATCAGTCTTTTTCCTTTTTGTTTTTTAGATTGGATTATTTCTGTTGACCTGCCTTTGAGTTCACTGATTCTTTCCTCTTTAATCTCCATTCTGATATTAAGTCCATCCATTGACTTTTAAAATTCAGATATATTTTTCATTGGTACATTTTGATTTTGTTCTTTTTATATTTTTTGTATTTCTCCATTGATATTTCTATTATTATGTTATTTTCATTCAGATTTTTTCTCCTTTATCTCACTGAGCATAATTATAATAGCTACTTTAAAATCCTTTTCTCATAGTTCCAACATCTTAGTCTTCTTGTGGTGGGCTTCTGTAGATTATCTTTTCTCTTGAGAATGGGTTTCATTTTTCTATTACTTATATATCAGGTAATTTTGGATTGTATCCTGGACATTATGAATGTTATAGAGACTCTGGGTTCTGTTATAATCTTCTGTAGAATATTGGTATTTTTATTTTAGCTGGCAGTTAACCATGTTAGACTCAAACTGTAAGTTCTCTCTCACCGTCTGTGGGCAGTGGTTCCAATTTCAATTTGATTCTTTAAGCTTCTGCCTTATTCTAATCTGCATATGCATGGTTCAGGGGTCAGCCTGAGACTTTTGCGGTGTTTCATGTACAGTTTTAGGGGATCTCTTTTGACTTTATCCTCTGTGGGATTCCTTTCTCTCTTTAGTAGCTGGTTGTGTGTACCTGGGCTCTTTTCCCTAGTTCCTCCTGACAGAAAGACAACTTTAGCTGCTCATACTCCGCAACTACTGCCTGACCTTGGGACAAAGCTACAGCAAAACAGGAAATTCAAGCAGGTCTCTCCCAAGTTTTGCCTTCTCTCCACAATCTACCTATTTTATTTATCCATCAGACTCCTCAGCTAGTTGTCATCCCATGTCCCTTTCCGCTTCCCCCACCCCAAATTGGTAGTTACCAGCAGAAGGTAGGTGTCACACTACCGTTCTGGAAGTAGAACCTGAATGAGTAGGATTTTGACATGGGGTATGAGGAAACTCCAGAAAGGATCTTTCATAAGTTGAGAGATGCCACCTAAATTAGATTCATTGATACTTTTCTTTGTCCAGAATTTGGGTTTTGGTTGCAATAATAACAGTTATTCAAATACGTTTTGGGATCTGTAGATTCCAAGTTAAATTAGCTTTACTAATCAGGCTACTTGTCTAATAATAACATCAAATCAGTGTATCTACAAATAAAAATATATACCATACTATTGAGCATATCAGTGCATATAAAGAGAATGTCCTTTATTCTCTTGTTTTTTGTTTTTTTTACACACACACACACACACACACACACACTGTATTTTATTTTAACAAGAGATAAATAAACTGACACCAAGCATTGTAAATGGATGACCACAACAAAAGCAACAATGATTGCAATTACCAAACATGAAACACACTCATACTATGTCTTTTTTTTCATCTTGATCTTTTGTTAGCACTTTTATGAATTCATCAGTTTTCCATTAGAGTTCTGAAAATGCTTATTCATTCAGTTCAGCAGTATAGTCAGTTACCAGAAACCTGTACTTGTCAGAGTCTTTTCCATGAATTCCTTGAAGATGAAACCCTTTTATAGGAACATTTTTGCAAAAGCATCAGTGTACACCCAGAACTGTCTGTAAATGACAAAAGACTTACAAATGACCACGGTTAAAGATTTGATGAAAGTTCATAATAATGCAGTTGACAAGGAAATATAGTTATTTCTGAGATACACATTTTAAAGTAATAACTAGAATTATGACTTATAACATTATACCAGAACATATAAGATTTTTAGAAATTTCATGTAATGTCTGAAACTATTATATTAACATATTTCCATACAAATAACCCAAAGAAAGTTTAGTATTAGTTGTTTTTCTTGTTTGTATTTTTATACTGCAGGTTCTTATTAGTCATCAATTTTTTTTTTTTTTTTTTTTTTTTTGCGATACGCGGGCCTCTCACTGTTGTGGCCTCTTCCGTTGCGGAGCACAGGCTCCGGACGCGCAGGCTGAGAGGCCATGGCTCATGGGCCTAACCACTCCGCGGCATGTGGGATCTTCCCGGACCGGGGCATGAAACCGTGTCCCCTGCATCGGCAGGCGGACTCTCAACCACTGCGCGACCAGGGAAGCCCCAG
>NC_041216.1:2260921-2261545 GCF_002837175.3 Physeter macrocephalus
CATGAGCTGTTTATATATTTTGGAGATTAATCCTTTGTCCGTTGATTTGTTTGCAACTATTTTCTCCCATTCTGAGCATTGTCTTTTCGTCTTGTTTATGGTTTCCTTTGCTGTGCAAAAGCTTTGAAGTTTCATTAGGTCCCATTTGTTTATTTTTGTTTTTATTTCCATTACTGTAGGAGGTGGATCAAAAAAGATCTTGCTGTGATTTATGTCACAAAGAGTTTTATAGTGTCCGGTCTTACATTAGCTTTGTAGTATTGTCTGAAGTCAGGGAGTCTGATTCCTCCAGCTCCGTTTTTTTCCCTCAATACTGCTATGGCTACTCGGGGTTTTTTGTGTCTCCATACAAATTTTAAGATGATTTATTCTAGTTCTGTAAAAAATGCCATTGGTAATTTGATAGGGATTGCATTGAATCTGTAGATTGCTTTGGGTAGTATAGTCATTTTCACAATATTGATTCTTCCAATCCAAGAACATGGTATATATCTCCATCTGTTGGTATCAATTTAATTTCTTTCATCAGTGTCTTAAGGTTTTCTGCATACAGGTCTTCTGTCTCCCTAGGTAGGTTTATTCCTAGGTATTTTATTCTTTTTGTTGCAATGGTAAATGGGAGTG
>NC_041216.1:2262259-2272239 GCF_002837175.3 Physeter macrocephalus
TTCTGGAGAGTTTTTATCATAAATGGGTGTTGAATTTTGTCAAAAGCTTTTTCTGCATCTATTGAGATGATCATATGGTTTTTATTCTTCAATTTGTTAATATGGTGTATCACATTGATTGATTTCGTATATTGAAGAACCCTTGCATCCCTGTGATAAATCCCACTTGATAGTGGTGTATGATCCTTTTAATGTGTTGTTGGATTCTGTTTGCTAGTATTTTGTTGAGTCTTTTTGCATCTATATTCATCAGTGATATTGGTCTGTAATTTTCTTTTTTTGTAGTATCTTTGGTTTTGGTATCAGGGTGATGGTGGCCTCATAGAATGAGTTTGGGAGTGTTCCTTCCTCTGCAATTTTTTGGAAGAGTTTGAGAAGGATGGGTGTTAGCTCTTCTCTAAATGTTTGATAGAATTCACCTGTGAAGCCATCTGGTCCTGGACTTTTGTTTGTTGGAAGATTTTTAATCACAGTTTCAATTTCATTACTTGTGATTGGTCTGTTCACATTTTCTATTTCTTCTTGGTTCAGTCTTGGAAGGTTATACTGAGGTAGGCTTGTATTGCTGTAAACTTCCCTCTTAGAACAGCTTTTGCTGCATCCCATAGGTTTTGGATCGTCATATTTTCGTTGTCATTTGTCTCTATAGCTATAAACTTCCCTCTTAGAACTGCTTTTGCTGCATCCCATAGGTTTTGGATCCTTGTGTTTTCATTGTCATTTGTCTCTAGGTATTCTTTGATTTCTTCAGTCTTCTCTTGGTTATTTAGTAACGTATTGTTTAGCCTCCATGTGTTTGTTTTTTCCTTCTAATTCATTTCTAATCTCGTAGCGTTGTGGTCAGAAAAGATGCTTGACATGATTTCAATTTTCTTAAATTTACTGAGACTTGATTTTTTGACCCAAGATGTGATCTATCCTGGAGAATGTTCCGTGCACACTTGAGAAGAAAGTGTAATTTGCTGTTTTGGGATGGGATGTCCTATAAATATCAATTAAATCTATCTGGTCTGTTGTGTCTTTTAAAGCTTCTGTTTCCTTATTTATTTTCATTTTGGATGATCTGTCCATTGGTGTAAGTGATGTGTTAAAGTCCCCCACTACTATTGTTTTACTGTCGATTTCCTCTTTTATAGCTGTTAGCCGTTGTCTTATGTATTGAGTTGCTCCTATGTTGGGTGCATATATATTTATAATTGTTATATCTTCTTCTTGGATTGATCCCTTGATCATTATGTAGTGTCCTTCCTTGTCTTTTGTAACATTCTTTATTTTAAAGTCTATTATATCTGATATGAACATAGCTACTCAAGCTTTCTTTTGATTTCCTTTCCATGGAATATCTTTTTCCATTTGTCTGTAAAGCTTTTGATTTTTCCATCGAATCTGAATGAGATCCTTGCCGGGTAGAGTAATATTGGTTGTAGGTTTTTCCCTTTCATCACTTTAAGTATATCATGCCACTCCCTTCTGGCTTGTAGAGTTTCTGCTGAGAAATCAGCTGTTAACCTTATGGGAGTTCCCTTGTTATGTTATTTGTCGTTTTTCCCTTGTTGCTTCCAAGAATTTTTTTTTGTCTTTAATTTTTGCCCGTTTGATTACTATGTGTCTCGGCGTTTTTCTCTTTGGGTTTATCCTGTGTGGGACTCGCTGTGCTTCCTGGACTTGGGTGGCTATTTCCTTTCCCATGTTAGGGAAGTTTTCGACTATAATGTCTTCAAATATTTTCTCGGGTCCTTTCTCTCTCTCTTCTCCTTCTGGGACCCCTATAATGTGAATGTTGTTGCGTTTAGTGTTGTCCCAGTGGTCTCTTAGGCTGTCTTCATTTCTTTTCATTCTTTTTTCTTTATTCTGTTCCACGGCAGTGAATTCCACCATTCTGTCTTCCAGGTCACTTATCCGTTCTTCTGCCTCAGTTATGCTGCTATTGATTCCTTCTAGTGTATTTTTCTTTTCATTTATTGTATTGTTAATCTCTGTTTGTTTGTTCTTTAATTCTTCTAGGTGTTTGTTCTTTAATTCTTCTAGTCTTTGTTAAACATTTCTTGCATCTTCTCAATCTTTGCTTCCATTCTTTTTCCGAGGTCCTGGATCATCTTCACTATCATTATTCTGAATTCTTTTTCTGGAAGGTTGCCTATCGCCACTTCATTTAGTTTGTTTTCTGTGGTTTTATCTTGTTCCTTCATCTGGTACATAACCCTCTGCCTTTTCATCTTGTCTGTCTTTCTGTGAATGTCCTTTATTCTCTTGATTGAACCAGATTTTTAGTGTTGATGAAGAATATCTAATTAAAAGATTTTCTAGCTAAAGCTGTGAATCTGGCCTTGTGGGAATACAGTGCCGCATACCAAAGCTGTCTTCTTTTTCATTGATCACCATTAAATATTCCTCTCTATCAGTAGGTTCTCAGCATCAGTAGTAGATACATGTTAGTAGTCATCATAGAAGCCAGCACTTACTGTGCATTTCAGGTACTATGCTAAGTGCTTTACATGAATTATTTCATTAATGCTCTTAACAGACTTCTAAAGGAAGTGGCATAATCCTCTTATAGATGAGGAAAAGAGTATAAAGGTTAAGTAATTTGCATGAAGTCACACAACACAGGCTTGCCTCTTGTTACCAGTGGGGAGGAGTGAGAATTAGATAGTGAACCAGTAGTCTGGAATGAGATGACTGAGTTGAGTTAAAGGAACATGAGATTTGCAGCTTTCTAAAGTAATGTTCTGTGTTAATTTAGCTAAATTAGCTGGCACCAAAGTTGGGGCATAAACTGCGGCTAAATTGGCAGGCACCAAATTGCAGCATACACAGAGCTGTCTTTGTAGTTCTTCCATTTGTATTTCTGAAGTGCTTTTCCATGTTCACCTAACTGTCAGTGTGTACCCAGCACGTAAGTACTAGATTCTGCCTTCTCGGGGTGACCCTTTTCTTTTCCCTTTTTCAAGATGTCTGTTCCCTACCCTCTTGGATTATCTGATGAAAGAAATTCATGCCAAGTGATTAAGTGATAAATAAATCAATCTTAGAAATGTTTTTCAGTGAAATAACTCTTTCTTTTGAGAGACAGGAGTTGTCACAATCTATATCCAAAATTCTAAATGTAGAAAGCCTATATTGATTTTTGACACCCATGTTAGCTCTGTAAACAATGTATATGAAATTGTTTTATTTAGGATATTGTTCAGTTGCATTAACAGACAAAGGAAGAGAAAACTACACCTGAGAGGCTTAAACCAGAGAGATTTATTTCTCTCTTAGGTAGAAGTCCAAGCTGAGAGGTGGATCAGATGGATAACCAGCTCTGTTCCACAAGGTCATTCAGATGTTTCCTTCTAATCTTATCTTTCCAGTATTCCCCAGGGTATTACCCTCAGCTTTCTGGTTATGCAGGATCACCACCACCACAACTGTGTCACAGGCCTGCAATAAGAGGGAAAGAGGATGGAGGGCAAGCAAGTTCCTTTCAAAGACATGACCCAGAAGTTGTACACATCACTCTTGCTCACATCCCATTTGTCGCACCTTAGTCACATGGCTACAACTAGCTGCAAATGAGTCTGGAAAAGGTGGTCTTTAGCTGGGCAGAGATGAGTTGATAACTACAGGGATCTATTACTAAAAGGGAGAAGAGGGGAGAATGAGTGTTAACCCGATTGTTAGTAGCCTCCACTACAGAAGTTTATCTCTAATTTTTGCAAACCTATCCCACAACCAGTTAAAAGAGTTGGTAAGGAGTAGCCATACCAATGGACTTTGTGATTATCAGGTTAGTAGCATAATAAAATATAGTAGAAGAGAATTCAGTAATGATTTTAAGTTTATTTTCAGAAACAAAGCACAAAACTGGATGTTGGAGAATTTGATGAAATAACTTCAAATTGTGTTAAAGTTGGTGGTTTTATGAGCTAATAATTATTTATTTTGTTCTTGTATTTTAGGCCTCAACTCCATATAGCATAGATTCAGATTCTTTGGGAATGGAGTGTATTATTTCGGGAAGTGCCTCTCCAACTCTGGCAATCAACACTGTGACTAACAAAGTAATTCTATTTTTTGAACACTTTTGAAATGTCATTGAGTAATACATTTAATTTGCTTTTATAGTAACAGTAGATTTCTGTATGGTTGAGTTTAAAGATGATATAAATTTGACCAAACCATACATGGCAGTTTGAAAGCTGAATCCACAATGCGTTTAGATTTGCACAAGTTAGAAGTAAATAAATAATTCTCTGGAAAAATTGGAAGATGCTTATTGGGAAGCTCTATATTAAATCTAAATTCTTGACACTACCAATCCCATTGAATTTTTGAGTCCAGCATTTTATTGAATCAGCTTGTTTCAAAATCATTGATTACCCCTCTAAATATGTGATTTAAAAAGAGATTGACAAATAACCAGGGCATCAACAGAATCCAGTAAAATAAATAATTCAGACAAACTCAGAGTCCATTAGAACGGTGGTCAACCTCTTTCATGATACTCAAGTCTAGGTACATACCCAGAAGTGTACTATGGGGTAGTCTGCTGCAATTTTTGTTTTGTTTTTGTTATTGAAGCAAGAGTCAAAACTTTGTGCTAAGTCATTATATACCTAGTAGGGTACAAATATCTCTTCTTTACAAGGTAATTTCTTAATGTCATATCTCAAAACCCTAAAAAGCCTCTGGGAGGTTCATGAAATAACTCGGTTCTGTGCATCTATTTCCTCCCTTACTAGACCATGATGAGCACCTTGAAGCCATAATATTTCTCACTCTTGTACTCATACGGTCTGTCAGTCTTTCTTTTACCCTCTCCCCATCTCCCTTGCTTTCACTTGCTCTTTTTTTAAAAAAATACTCACTTTTCTACTTTCTTGTGCACACACGTAAACACAAACATGTATACATACTCAGTTGCACTAGTATACGTAGTATCTTTGTATTTGTAAAAGGTAATGAATAAGCAGATAGAAGACAGATTATAATCAGAGTGACTAATCAGAATTCCAGATTAGATAGGAAACTGGCAACTGAGGTGTAAAGTAATAATTTTTCCCAAATAGCAATACATGGACTTATTCCATCAGAATCACTTAAGGGAGAGGGTGGGGTTGTTAGTGTGTACGTGTGTTTGGTGGTGGTAGTAATTCCAAGATTCCATTGCAGACCTACCAAATCAGTTACTTTATCCTTGTGGGTAGGGCCCAGAAATCTGTACTTTTAAAAATCATCCCTAATGATACCCAGCTAGACTTGAGAATTGCCAGTGAAACAGACGGGTTGGAATCAGAGGTATCCAGTACTGCTCTTTGCGATAGTCCAAGCAGGAGATACTGAGGCCTAAACAGACAGTTGTGGCTATTAGGAAGCAATTAGAAAGTAGTAACGCTGGGACTTTGTGACTAAATAAAGGAGCTGGAGTTTTTGGACTTCTGCTTTCAGATATGATAGAATAACAGATTAACCCTTCTCCCTATCTATAGAAAATTACCACCCTGCCTCCCACACGCTGCCCACCAATAAAAAAGAAAGGCATTGGAGAAAAAGACAGGCAGAACTTCAGAAGTGAAAATCTCAGAAAAAAGGGAAGCACATTGAGATAAGCCCTACATGTTTTCCCTTGGGACATTTCCCACTTCTCAGTGCATGGCATAGAGGCTGCACAGAAAGCTACAACCTAGAGCAGTCACTGAGCTAGGGATGTAAAAACCAGAGTTGGAGGCTACCAAAGAGCCAGGGCTTAAGGACCAAGATCCTGAGGAATCTCAGAAGTGACCTCAACTTTTTGCAAGCAATATCCAGTTAAGGCATTTGCTAATCCCTAACCTGTGTGTGCTTCGACTCAGACACAGGCAAATCATGTGGATTTTTCACTAGCTAGAATTTAGCAGTCTCACGGGGGCGGGGGGACAGAAGTTGTAGTTCTTTAAAGAGGGAGCCATGGTAAACACCCCAGTTTTTCAAATTGATACTTAAGAAAGATTATGTTCTATAAGTAAGAGCAAATCAAAATAACATCAGTCTCAAACTGGTATTAGGGTGGTATGCTAATATTCCACTTGCCAAAAGAAAACTAAATCCTTTCTGGAAGATAACATATCCTGAGCTTTTGCAAGTTTTCATAAGGTAAGGTCTCACTTTCAGTCAGAATTTTCAGACATTCCAGGAAACAAGACCAAATAATTAAATGCCAAGATGGAAAGATAGTATAAACATATCCACAAGTGATCTAGATATTGATTTTTAAATAACTGTGACTAATATGTTGAAGAAAATAGATGAATTATAGAAAATTTATCAGAATTGGAATCTGTATGGAAGAATCAAGACAATTGAAAAATATAATAACCGAAATTAAGAATTAAATAGATGGATTTAACAGCAGATTAGACACAGCAGAGGAGAGAATCAGTGAACTGGAAGATAGGTCAATAGGAAATATGCATGTTGAGAAACAAAGAATGGAAAATTAAGAGAAGCTTAAGAGATAAATGAGATACAGGGAAAAGATCTTGCAAACTTGTCTTTAGTGTTCCAGAAGAGAAGCAAAAGGGAATAGAGAAGAAGCAATATTTTAATTTTCTAAGACTGATGAAAGATGACACAGTACAGATTCAAGAAGTTCTGAGAACCCCAAGAAGGACTAATTAAAAGAAAACCTTATCAGGCAAATAAAAGTCAAACTGCTAAAAAACAAGGATTTTTGTAAAAAAATCTTAAAATCAGAGGAAAATAATAGGCAACTTCAAAGGAACACATTGAATTCTGCATAAAAATGATAAAAGTCAGATACCACCAGAATGAAAGTTTTGTAGTGCTGAAAGGAAATAACTGCCAATCCAGAATTCTAAAATTAGAATTTCTATGAAAATGAAGTTTAAGTAAATAGGCTTTTACAGAAACAAAATGTGAGAGAATGTTACAGTATTAAAAGATTAAAGGAGGTTAATTTTTCAGATAGAAGGAAAATTATCCTGTGCAGAAAAGAATGAAGAACACCAAAAGAGTATGCATGTCAGTAAATAAAAATATGTATCAAGTAATTAAAACAATAGCAGTAACAGTGCTGTTATAGAACACAATGCTTTGGAGTCTAAAATACTTGTAGAAGTTAAAGTACATGACAATACTAGAGTATGGCGTTAGGAAATATATTGCAGTTAATGTCTTTGCATTGTATGGGAAGTGGTAAAAGTACTACGTCAAGGGCATGTGGTAAAATCTAGGGCAGTGATTCTTAACACTTCGGCATATATCAGAATAACTAGGAGGGCTTGTTAAAACCCAGATTACTGGGCCCTACCCTGAGAGTTTCTGATTCTCTAGGTCTGAATTGGGGTCTGAAAAATTGCATTTCTGACACGTTCTCAGATACTCGTCATGTACTGGTTCAAGTTCCTTACCTTATGAACCACTGCTCTAGGTTACTACAAGAATAGTAAAAGAATACTACCAAGTAAGGAAAAATAATAAATCCTTGGTTAATCCAAAAGTAGGCAAGAATGGAGAAAAAAATGAGCAGAGAAATGATGGGAACACAGGAAAATAAAAAGTATTTAAATCTAATTACATTAAGGAATACGTTAAATGTAAATGTGCTAAATATTCATTTAAAAGCCAAAGAGTCTTTTCTGACCACAACAGCATGAAACTAGAAATCAACCTTAGAAAGAGAACTGAAAAAAAAATGTTTACACATTAGTTTGTAGTCTAACCATAAGGAATAATAGGCGAACAGAATATACTTCTCATTAGTAGTATTTTAAGTAACTTGTTTTTCATATGTCACCAATAAAAAGATGTGACAGGAAGTTTGTCACAGCAAAAAAAAAAAATTACATGGAGAGTAAACCGCATGCTACGAAAAAACCAATGCATCAGCAGTGAAATCAAAGAGGAAATTTAAAAATATTTGAGACAAATGACAATGAAAACGCAACCATACAAAATCTATGGGATGCAGCACAAGCAGTTCTTAGAGGGAAGTTCATTGCAATACAGGCCTTCTTCAAAAAACAGGAAAAATCTCAACCACACCTACCACCTAAAAGAATTAGAAAAAGAAGAATAAACAAAATGTAAAGTCAGCAGAAGGAAAGAAATAATAGAGATTTTAAAAAGGTAGAAAAAACTCAATAAAACCAAGAACTGGTTCTGTGAAGGGGCAAACAAAATCGACGAACCTCTGGCCAGGCTCACCAAGCAGAAAAGAGAGTGGACCCAAATAAACAAAATAATGAATGAAAGAAGAGAAATAACAACTGATACTGCAGAAATACAAAAAACCGTAAGAAAATACTATGAACAATTATATACCAACAGATTGAACAGCCTAGAAGAAGTGGACAAGTTTCTAGAAACATAACAGCCTACCAAAACTGAATCAAGAAGAAATAGATAATTCACCAGAGGTGAATTATCCTGCAAACAAAAGTCCAGGACCAGATGGCTTCACTGGGGAAATCTACCAGACATGCAAAGAAGAACTTATAATGATCTTTCTCAAACTCTTTCAAAAGACTGAAGAGGAGGGAACACTCCCAAAGTCATTCTGTGAAGCCACTATCACTCTGATACCAAAACCAGACAAAGATAATAACAAAAAAGAAAATGACAGGGCAGTATCTTTGATAATACAGATGCAGAAATTCTCAACAAAATATTAGCAAGCCAAATCCAACAACACATAAAAAAGATATTACACCACAATCAAGTTGGATTCATACCAGGGTCACAAGAATGGATCAATATATGCAAATCAATCAATGTGATACACCACATCAACAAAAGAAAAGACAAAAACCACATGATAATCTCAATAGATGCAGAAAAAAACATTTGATAAAATTCAACATCCATTCATGATAAAAACTCTTACAAAGTGAGTGTAGAGGGAACATATCTCAACCTAATAAAAGCTATTTATGATAAACCCACAGCCAACATAATACTCAACCATGAAAAGCTGAAAGCCTTCCTGCTAAAATCTGGAACAAGGATGCCCACTCTCACCACTTCTATCCAATAGATAAAATTGTCATTATATGCAGATAACATGATACTATATATCGAAAACCTAAAAACTTCACACAAAATCTATTAAATCTGATAAACGAATTCAGCGAGGTAGCAGGATACAAGATTAACATACAGAAATCTGTTGCATTTCTTTACACTTAACAATGAAATGTCAGAAAGGGAAAGTAAAAAAAAAAATCCCTTTTAAAATGGCATCCAAAAAAAATACTTAGGAATAAACCTGACCGAGGAGGTGAAAGATTAATATGCTGAGAAGTATAAAACATTGGTAAAGGAAATTGAAGATGATTCAAAGAAATGGAAAGATATTCCATGCTCTTGGATTGGAAGAATTAATATTGTTAAAATGGCCATACTGTCCAAAGCAATCTACAGACTTAATGCAATCCCTGTCAAATTACCTGTGACGTTTTTCACAGAACTAGAACAGATAATCCTAAAATTTCTGTGGAACCATAAAAGAACCAGAATTGCCAAAGCAATCCTGAGGGAAAAGAACAAAGCTGGGGGCATAAGCTTCCCAGACTTCAGACAATACTGCAAAGCTACAGTAATCAAAACAGCATGGTATTGGTGCAAAAACAGACATATGGATCAAGGGACCAGAATTCAGAGCCCAGAAATAAACCCACACACCTACGGTCAATTAATCTTTGACAAAGGAGGCAAGAATACACAATTGAGAAATGACAAGTCTCTTCAGCAAGTGGTATTGGGAAAGCTGGACTACTGCATGTAAATCAGTGAAGTTAGAACACACCCTCACACCATACACAGTAAACTCAAAATGACTTAAAAACTTAAATATAAGACATAACACCATAAAACTAGAAAAGAGGGCTTCCCTGGTGGCGCAGTGGTTGAGAGTCTGCCTGCCGATGTAGGGGACATGGGTTTGTGCCCCGGTCCGGGAAGATCCCACATGCCGCGGAGCGGCTGGGCCCGTGAGC
>NC_041216.1:2272326-2280718 GCF_002837175.3 Physeter macrocephalus
GGGAAGACCCCACATGCCGCGGAGCGGCTGGGCCCGTGAGCCATGGCCGCTGAGCCTGCACGTCCGGAGCCTGTGCTCCGCAACGGGAGAGGCCACGACAGTGAGAGGCCCACGTACCACAAAAAACAAAAACAAAAAAAAAAAAATCAGTAGAAGAGAACATAGGCAACACATTCTCTGACATAAATCATAGCAGTATGTTCTTAGGTCAGTCTCCCAAGACAATAGAAATAAAAGCAAAAATAAACAGATGGGATCTAATCAAACTTATAAGCTTTTGCACAGCAAAGGAAACCATAAACAAAACGAAAAGACAACCTACAGACTAGGAGAAAATATTTGCAAATGATGGGAACGACAAGGGATTAATTTCTAAAATATACAAACAGCTTGTACAACTCAATAACAACAACAAAAAACAATCAACCCAATCAAAAAATGGACAGAATACCTAAACAGACATTTCTCCAAAGAGGACATACAGATGGCCAATATGCACATGAAAAGATGCTCAACATCACTAATTATTAGAGAAATGCAAATCAGAACTACAGTGAGGTATCACCTCAGTCCAGTCAGAGTGGCCGTCATCAAAAAGTCTACAAATAATAAATGCTGGAGAGGGTGTGGAGAAAAGGGAACCCTTCTACACTGTTGGTGGGAATGTAAATTGGTGCAGCCACTGTGGAAAACAGTTTGGAGGTTCCTCAAAAAACTAAAAATAGAGTTGCCATATGATCTAGTGATGATCTCACTCCTAGGCATATATCCAGAGAAGACTGTAATTTGAAAAGACACATGCACCCCAGTGTTCATAGCACTGTTTACAATAGCCAAGACATGGAAGCAACCTAAATGTTCATCAACAGATCAGTGGATAAAGAAGATGTGATATGTGTACATATTTTCATTACTCCCAAAAGAAAATCTCATACCCATTAGCATTCATTTCCCATTTCCTCCATCCCCTGGTAACCATTAATTTATTTTCTGACATTCTGGATTTGCCTATTCTGGACTTTTCATGTAAGTGGAATTACAAAATATATGACCTTTTATGTCTGACTTCTTTCACTAAACACATTTTCAAGGTTCATCCATGTTATGGCATGTATCAGTATTTCATTCCTGTTGTCGTATAATTTAACTGTGTCCCAGAATAAATCTCAAGAACATTCATAAGAATCTAAAAATATAACACTTAATAATGTAGATTCACAATAGTCTGGCATCCAATAAAAAATTACCAAGCAAAGAAGCAGTAGAAAACAACCCATGAGGAAAAAATCAGTCAATCAGAGCTGACCCGGAAATGGCACACATGATAGAACTAGTAGAAAAGGACATTAAAACAGTTATCATGAGCCAAGATATGGAAATAACCTAAGTGTCCATCAATAGATGAATGGATAAAGAAGATGTGGTATGTAATATACAATGGAATAATGTTCATGAGAAAGAAAGAAATCCTGTCCTTTGTGACAAAATGGATGGACCTTGAAGGCCTTGTGCCAAGTGAAATAAGTCAGGCAGAGAAAGACAAATGCTGTATGATATCACTTATATGTGGAATCTTAAAAGGCCAAACTCAGAGAAACAGAATAGAATGGTGGTTACTGGGGGCCTAGGGAGTGGGGGGAAGTGGGGAGATGGTCAAAGAGAACTTTTCGTTGTAAGATGATTAAGTTTTGGAAATCTAATATATAGCATGGTGATTACAGGCATGATACTACTACAACACTTGCTAGGAGAAAAGTTGCTTGCAGAAGTAGGTCTTAAATGTTCTCACCACAAAGAGAAATGGTAATTATGTGAGGTGATGGAGGTGTTAGCTAATGCTATGATGGTAGTGATTTTGTAATACATAAGTGTATCAAACTAGTACATTGTGCACCTTAAATTTATACAATGTTATATGTCAATTATATCTCAAGCTGGGGGCTAGGGGGTGGGGGGAACTGTTGAACATGTGTATAGACACATGGAAGATATTAAAAAACCCAAATCAAACTCCTTAGGGATAAAAATATGTCCCAGTTGAAAAATAAACTGGATGGGATTAACAGCAGATTAGGCATTATAGAAGGAAAGATGTGAACTTGAAGATATAGCAATAAAAGCTATCCAAAGTGAAACAGAGAAAAGACTGTAAGAAAGTAAATAGAGTATTAGTGAGCTGTGGGGACAGCTTCAGGCAACCTATAATATGTGTAATTGAAGTTCCTGATGTAAATCAGGATCTACACAGAGCAATTAAGGACACCAGAAATGGTAACTATGTGGGTAGATATAAAGCTTTTTTTAAAAAAAATGTAAATCTCTTTAAAAGATAACTGTATAAAGCAAAAATTACAAAAATGCATTGTGGGTTTATAACACATAGAAGTAAAATATATGACAGTAGTGTTCAGGCAAGGAGAGGAGAAATGAAAGTTATGAAAAGAGAAAAAGTTTTAAATTTGGGAAGGCAAAAGTAAAGCCATTGTTCACAGAAGACATCATTATTTATATGGAAAATTCAAAAGAATCTACAGATAAACTCTTGGAATTAATAAGTGAATTTACCAAAGTGTCAATATTAGATCAGTGTTGGATTTTAGAAGTCAGTTATTTTTCTGTGTATTAGCCATGGACAGTTAGAAAATACAATTTAAAAGATAATACTTACATTAGCATTCAAAAACATCAAATACAGAGACACCTCATTTTATTGTGCTTCGCTGTATTGCACTCCCCAGATATTGGGCTTTTTATAAATTGAAGGTTTGTAGCAACCCTGTGTTGCCAGCTGATGTTTAGCATTTTTAACCAATAAAGTAGTTTTAAATTAAGGTATATACATTGTTTCTGTAGACATAATGCTATTGCACACTTAATAGACATTGTAAACATAACTTTTGTATGCACTGGGAGACCAGAAAATTTGTGTGACTTGCTTTATTGCAGTGGTCTGGAACCAAACCCGCAATATCTCTGAGGTAGCTAGGATTAAATGAAAGATGAATTCTGCACAGAATACTATAAAAAATTAGAACAAAGGGGGTATAAATAAGTGGATATATATTTCATAGAGAAGATTATTGTAAAGAAGTCAGTTTTTCCTGAGTTTATCTACAGATATAATATCCCAATCAAAATTCCACAATGCTTTTTTTAGGGGAAGGAAGATAGTAGGAAATGACCAGCTGATTTTAAAAGATAAATGAGACTCCAAATGGTAAACAGTAGTTGAAGAAAATGTTGAAGAAAAAGATAAAAGAGGATTTATACTTCCAAATATCAAGAGTAAACCTACAATAATTGAAAGTGTAATATTGGCATAAGAATAGACACATAAAATTATGGAACAGAGTTCAGTGATGTCTTTCAACAAATGGTGCTGAATCAATAGAAAAGTGAGATTTTTTTCATGCACAAAAATCAATTTCAGATGGATTTGAGACCTTAATATAAATGATAAAGTTCTCAATTGGATGAAAAAGAATAAAATATGTTTTTAAAAGTGGAATGAAGGAAGTAATAAAAGATTAAGAGCCTATGCTATCGCAACATGCAACAAAGCTTTACATAATCCTTTAGCTAAATTTACTGCAAAAGGACAGAAAAGGATATATACGTTGTATGAAACCAGTCATTAATGGTAGAAGTCTGTATGGTGGTTACCTGTAACAGGAGATATGCGGATGGATAATGACTGGCTTGTGAATGGTGATTGGGAGAGTTCATGAGTGGGCCTGCTGGTGTGCAGGTATGCTTTGTATCAGTGGTTCTGTGATCTGTGGACACCTGAGTAACCAATGCCCTTTTGGGGATTCCATGATAATACTAAAATGCTATTTGCCTTTTCCTTTGTGTTTTCACAGATGCAGCAAAAGCAATAATATGTAAACATTAGCACAAGTCAAGCCAGTGATACCTGACTGTACTAGTAGTCATTGTATTCTTCACAGCCACACACCCTTCAGATTAAAAAAAAAAAATACTAGTTAAGAATATACTTGGTGATGCAGGAAAAATAATTTTATTAAATTGTGACCTTTGAGTATACATTTTTAAGAATCTGTGTGGTGAAATGGAAAGTACGCATAGAACCCTTAAACTGTGTATACCGAAGTACAGTGGTTGCTTCAAGGAAGAGCATTTGTGTTGAACTAGCCACTTTGTTCATGGAGCATTGATTTTACTTGAAAGAACAACTGACACTATTATTCAGATTTGGGTATTTGGCAGATATTTTCTTGAAAATGAATAAAGTAAGCCTCTCACTTAAAACAATTGACAGTATCTCTTGCCAATGGTAAAATTTGAGCTTTTAAGCAAAACATACAGGTTCGGAAAACTTACATCCACCACAGTGAGTCTGATAGCTTCACAGTCTTTACACACTTTTCCAATGAGATTATTGGTAATGTTAACAAGTGTGATGTTTTGATGTTGTGTAATGAAATATGTCAATATTTGGAAGATTGCATAATTTAGTGAATGATATTTTCCAAATGACCAATGCATAATGTTATAAAATCATGCATGGGTAAATGATCCATTCAAAGTCTGAGGTGGAAAGTGGATTATAATGTAAAAGAGTATGAAAATTTATTCATATGGTTTCAGATTTTACATTGCAACTAATCTTTAAAAAATTGTCACTTGTCATATTTTTGTGCAGTATCAAAAAAGACTATCCACAATTATCTGAAAAGTCTATTAAAATATGCTTCTCTTTTCCAGACACACACACATATATATATATATGTATATATATGATGCTGGGTTTTCTTTCTATACTTCCACCTAAACAACATATTGCAACAGATGGAATGCAGAAGCAGATATGAGAATCTAGCTGTTTCCTGTTAAGCCAGGCTTTGAAATTTACAAAAATGTAAAACAGTGGCACCCTTCTAATTTTACTTATTGAGAGAAAATATTTATTTTGTTAACGTATAGTTGAGTTTGTAATAGTTATTTTTAAATTAGTATTTAAAATTTTTTAAATTTCTAATATGCCAGTTATTGATAAATATATCAAAATAAAAGCTTCTTGACTCCTTAATATTTAAGACTGCAAAAGGGTTCTAAGATCAAAGTTTGAGAATTGCTGTTGATTACATGATTCCATGAGTATGCCCGTTTTATAATTAATAAACTATAACAACTCGTGTATTTTCCTCTCCATAATATGTTACATTTTAATTAAAATCTTATCCTCCTTAGCTATGAGGATTTGTCCAAGATGGTGGGAAGTATTTCTGACTTGAGTGATAGGTAACTAAGCATGGACAGGAGAGAATGAGCAGCCAACAGAATGACCATAGGATGCTTATAATTTGCTGATATTGTATTGCTTTAGAGCCCATAAGGTTGAGTTTTTTTAAAAAATGAAATTTACACTGGAAATACTGACCAGAAAGAAAAATCTCTGCCATAGTTTTATTTCCTCTCATTTTTCCTTATACTCTTTTCCCTTATTAGTTCCTAGGCACATAATTGTTCCTAGCTGATGTGAATGTGAGACAGTTTGGTTTTGCCTTAAGTATTGAGGCATATATGCCTAGTTTTCCAGGTTTTGACCTCTTTTGGCAAATGAGCATTGAGCATGACCCCATTTTCAGCACAGACGGAAGGGTGGTAATAGCTCAATTGGTCATTAAATTGAGCAAGTATTTATTATGTGTATACTGAGTAGAAAACATTATGCTGCTTATGATTATTTATTGGGGAACTCAAGTTGCTAACAGTCTAGTAGTGGATAAAAATTTGATAAAAATTAGTTACACCATAAAATCAAAAGTATTAATTTTTCCCATGAAAGTAGGAGCATAGAAAGGAAAATTGGTAGTAGCATCTGAATAGAACTTTAAGGGATAGTTAGACTAGTTTTCTGTTTTAAAAATATCTTTTTTGTTGTTGTTTCTAATTAAAAATGATAATGCACATTATAAACATACTCAAGCATTGTAAAAATATACACTATCAGTGACAGAAGTCTTCAGTAACAGTTTGATACATAGTTCTTTCATGTCTAATGCATATGTTAGCATATTATTGTTATTTTTAAAATCAGATCACATATTTATGATTCTGCAATTGTGTTGGACAGTTAAGTTTACAGTTTTCAATATTATAAACACTATGATGCCTAAATTCTATTTCTTGTGTTCTTTTTTTTTGATGCCTAAGATTTTGAAAGAAGAAAACTGATTTTGCTTAAAGCTTGAGTAAAAATAAGTTTATGCATTATAGAAAATTTAACAGTAAAAATCTGTTATAATCCCCTCTTATTAAATGTCGATGAACAAATTATACCTTTTAGAAAATTGAATTTATGTACCTCTGGATGGGATATATCCTTTAGTTTGAAAGTAAATTATCAATATTTCACGGTGAACATGGAGCTAGCAATGTAGAGCATGGATTTGGGGTAGGTAAACACCAAAGGAAAGACCAATAACATTTTGTTTTCCTTCCATCTACCAGGTTAGTTGTATTTTTGTAGAGTTGCTTAAAAAGTACTTTTTATAGTGGGAACTACTTATTCAAATGTTGCTGTTCTTTTCATTGTAGGTAACATTGTACAACACTGATCAGGATGGTAGTGATAGCCCACGCAGCAGCCTTAACAACAGTCTCTCAGATCAGAGTTTGGCATCTGTTAATTTGAACAGTGTTGGAAGTGTGCATAGTTACACACCGGTAAGTCTTGGTGAAGTTAACTCCTTTGTTGAGTACTCATTTAGAGCTTAAAACGGAACCAAACATAATTGAAATGCAAATAAAAAGTGAAGATGTATATTTCTCACTGATCAAATTGATCATTAGCTTAGATAAGTAGAGCAGATTTCTGTTATATTTTAGCAAGTTAGATACAAATATATTGTTGTACTATGTTATATATTTTGGTCTACTTCATCTGTTCTCTGTCCAAGTGAAACACAATTGGAATAGGAAAAGAATTTTTACTTTAGTGTTCTAAAGCTGTGTTTGATGATATTTTACAGTCCTTGGTAAAAGAGCTTAGAGGATATGTATATCACCTAGTTTCCCAGAAGCAGATCTAAGAAGGGGATTCTACAAACCCCAAAGGTTAGGATGACCTGGTACTCAGTTGTTAACCAGTCTTGTATTTTCAGTTTGGGCCTGGAAAACAAAGCTATGCTATAAAGGGACCTGTGTGAGTATTCTTGCTCCTGTGCTGACCCTTCCGTTATCTGATACTTCTTTTCAAATCATCTTGCAACTCTCCTCCCCGGTAGACAGAACAGAGCCCGAGAGAGCCATATGCCACACTGTTCATGGTATAAATTTGATCTCATCAGATCTCTCCCTGTTCCAAGATGAGTAATAGGTAAAAACTTTACACAGAAAAAAGATATAAGGGGGAGGGGGGACCTGAAATAAAAAAATAACACGAGGGAAACAGAAATTCAGAGAGCAGTTTTAAAACTCACCTTGAATGTAGGAGAAGAGAAAGAAGACAACGCAAAACTGTTAACAGTGCTCTGGGGGAGAAATGTAAAATATTTTTCAAGAACGCAGAAGAAACAGATAAAGGAATACCAATTATGTAAAAGAATACGATAGATAATGGAGAATTGTGAATTATAGGTGTCCCCAAATAGTTGGTACAGAAGCAGTTTTCAGAAGAAATAGAGAACAAAAGAGTTACTGAGTTCTGAGAAAAGTTAATGGGAAAAAAACTATATCTAGACACATCATGACAAATTTTTAAATTTCAGAAGTAATCATAGATACTCTAGCAGAAGAAATAAGGTACATTCAGAGAAACACAAATCATACCTCTCTTCCATAATACAAAATGCCAGAAGATGATGGAACACTTTATACAGAGTGTCAAGGGAATAGGTTTGGAACTATAAATATTATGCCCACCAAATTTTCATTCAGTTGTGAAGTCAAAAAAAAGACATTAATTCTTTGATACACAGAGTTTAGAAAGCATCCTACACTTTGTTTTCATGCACCCTTTCTGAAAAAAATTATGTATTTAGCTGATCAGGTGGTGAATTAAAGTACTCAGTAATGATGAAGTCATGTGCCAGTGGTGGAGCCATTCCCCTACACAAAACTCGTATTTTTCCATGTCATTGTAGACTCCTTGTGAGCATCATTTTGAAAGGCTATATAAATCTATAACCAGTGTTCATATCTTAATTTTTTCAAAACACTAAACCAAATGGTAGTTTGTTACTGCTTGATATGATCTTTAAGATATATTGCTGGGCTTCCCTGGTGGCGCAGTGGTTGGGAGTCCGCCTGCCGATGCAGGGGACACGGGTTCGTGCCCCGGTCCGGGAAGATCCCACATGCCGCGGAGCGGCTGGGCCCGTGAGCCATGGCCGCTGAGCCTGCGCGTCCGGAGCCTGTGCTCCGC
>NC_041216.1:2280767-2337186 GCF_002837175.3 Physeter macrocephalus
AGTGAGAGGCCCGCGTACTGCAAAAAAAAAAAAAAAAAAAAGATATATTGCTGATCATGTTTTATTTTATTTCTAGTTGTGCTGTCTTCAGAGATAATTCTTATTTTTTAGGTGTTCATGGTGCTCTTTTTCCTTGCATAGCTCGAGGCCCTGATCTATTCTGTTTTTCTCAGAATCTCCTTTGTCCTTTACCCTTCATTTCTTATTTTCCTTAAGTTTCATTTAAAAAAGAAAAATTTACCTACAGTGAAGAGTTAGGTGTGTTGAAGTTCCTTGCTGCTTTGGGCAGTGCCATACAACCTGACTCACAGTATTTGAGTTTAAATACTTAAAGATTAATTGAATAAATGAATGAGAAATGTTAGTAGTTTCAGAGTATAGTGAGTTTGAGATGAAATTGCTTCTGTGGAAATCAAGATGAAGACTCCACAGAAACTGGAAGGGTTCCAGGCTTAGCTTATCACTTATTATGACCTTGGGAAGGTCCTTTAACTTTGAATTCTTCCCCCCTACTGTGAAATGTGGAGGTTGGATTAGATTTCTGAGGTTCTTCAAGACCTAAGTTAACAATTTGTGGTCTGTCCTTTTATGTATATGATAGGAAAGCCAAAGACAGGGAAGTTAATTCCTTTGGATTCTAGAAACTGTTCTGATATTTTCAGTTTTATATCATATGTAACAAACCAATTCTGATATAGAGCTACTAAATTAGTAGTTTTTTTCTTTTAATGTTAGGTGACAAATCATCCAGAACCAGTCTCTCAGTCATTAACTCCTCAACAACAGCCACAGTACAACCTTCCAGACCGAGACAAACAACTACTTTTCTCAGAATATAATTTTGAAGATCTCAGTGCCTCATTTCGGAGCCTTTATAAGTCAGTTTTTGAGCAGTCACTTAGTCAACAAGGTGAGTTTTTTAATACCTCTTGTAATTTTTTATTGAAATTTTTTAAAGAATTATTTTCACATCGCAGCTGTTATAGTTCCTTAATCTTAGAACATTACCATCATGATAAGGATTGAAGGTCCTTTGTTCCTTTACTATAGTCTGTATATATTTTTATCGTAGCACAAGAATGGCAGATAAATCTGTCTCCTCATGCATGCCTACTTCGTTTGATTACTAGTGGTGTCCTGGAGCATTGTGTTAAAGGATTCTGACACTGCATTTATGCCATGTGGGAAAGACTGCCATGATTAATTAGTGATGTCTAGCATGTGAAGTGTTTGAGTGGTAAATGTTGCACCACAAGAATAGATGTGCCTTGCTTTTCTGTTCTGACTGCTGTTAGCAAAGAGATAACTTTTGGAATATGGTAGCACCAAATTTGCAGTTTCATGTATGGCACTTATAAGTGAACACATTAGTTGTCATTATTTTGTACAGCATACTTAAATCAGATTTAACACTAAAAGTGATACTGGTTGAGATGTACTGTTACATCTCAATCAAATGCTAGATTGTTGCTATTATGTATTACTGTCCTCTTAGCTGCTGGTTTAATTTTAATCAGAGTCATTTAGTAGGATCAAGGTGTCTCGTTGTTCCACCATAGAACGAACACTATTCAGAAATTGTTGGGAACTCAAACATTGAAGCATTGCTTTGTTTGGCAGATTGACTATTTATACCCCAACTCAGAGGGTTTACCTGTTCATGGCAGTAGACAAAATAGACAAAAATCCTTGCCTTTAAAGAGTTTACATTTTAATACATATCATTGTCAGATATTATGAAAGTTAATGGTATATATAAGTGTTATATATATTGATGAATATCAGTAGTTTGTTTAGGAAGTTGGTTTTCTGGTTAAAGTAAGAGTCGTATATTTTCTCAAATTTTATATTAAATTTTCTTTCTATAAAAGTACCAAAAAAACCTAAGACTTTGCTAAGCAGATCCAGCTTTGCTGATCATAGTAGAAAAATACTGGCTTTGAAATAACAATGGCGACAGTTTCTGAAACCCATAATGCTATTTCATTACACTAATAAAAAAAGAAAAGAAGATTGATAGGAATTCTGGGTTCTAGTGCAGGTTCTACCATAAAGTCAACTGAGTTAACTTCACCTCTTTAGACCTAAGCATTCCCATTGTACAGTGAAGAAGATTAGACCAGATCAGTGCTTTCCAAATTGTTCTCTTTGGAGCTGTTGGGTTTTCTGGAGGTTTCAGAGAGAAGGGTGCAGGTGAAGAGAGAGACCTAACAGGTTTCTTTTCATGGCTTCCCAGAAAACAACTTTACATTAGTTTTACATACTGGGCTTCTGAAAGATATTTTGTTTTGTTTTATTTTAAAAACAATTTGGGATTAAAAATGTTGGTAGAGATTATATCTGGGTGCCCTCTTAAAATGTTAGGACTTTTTTGGAAATAGATAATGAAATAACTGCTTTCTTTTATCTTATTGTAGTAACCCTATAGATTCCCTATAAATGACATTTTTCCCAGGGTTAAGGCAAGCACTTTTATTAACTCTTCTACCTATAAAACCTTAATTTATTATGTTTTGAGATTATCTTATAATGTACTCTGATATAATTTTACTCCTAATAACAAGTATGAGAATACTTTTATTTTTGTTTAAAATTTTTGATTCTTTTATTGACTGACAGTATGGTATGGGACTTTATTTTCATTTCATTCAAGTAAAACTTTTTTGTGTTTGGTTCAGCAAAACATTATATGTTATCTTCTGGGATATGAAAATAGTTATATAGAACCACATGTTGCAATAAGGTTTGTTAACGTGAGTGTCTACCTGCAAGCCAAACGTACATTATTTTTAACATTAAGCACTTCTGGCCTAATCATCATTATCATCATAGTGGCTAATATTTACTGAGCTAAGCCTGCAGCCTGCACTTGTACCATGGCATGTAATCCTCACAACAACTCTACGAAGCAGATACTATTATCATACCCATTTATAATTGAGGTAATTGTGGCTTGGAGAGGTTAATAATTCTCCAGAGTTACCAAGTGTGTAAATTTTAGTGCAGAGATTTTAATTCCTCTTTTCTGGTGTTAAGAAATATGTAATCTTAACCCCTAAACTGTGTCTGTCTCAAGAATGTTCCATAAGAGTAATGAAAAAGAGCAGTGGAGATGGCTGTTTTGTTTTGCTTAGTCTTAAGGATTCTAGCCATCTTGGACTTAAAGTTTTTGGAGTAGTCAGAGAAAGAGATCAGAAATAACTGGGCTTTATTTCTACCCTCCTCTTTTGTCAAAGGTCTTCAGACCTATAGAGAACCATCCTCAATGTGACCCAACACCTCTCCCACTTTTCCCTTAACATTTTACTCATCTTTCAAGACTCAACTCAGATATTGCCTTTTCAAGGAAGGCTTCTCTGTATTTCAGAGCCCCTTCCTGAAGAAGGGAAGAAGCAGAGTTCCTGTATTCCCTCTGTATACTTTTGCCTTAGTACTTACAGTGTTGGACGTAATCTCCTCAAGTGTCTGTCTCTTCCACTGGACCACGAGCTACTTGAGGGCAGAGAATGATGTTTCTTCTTGGTAGCCCCAGAGCCCAGGGTATGGTGGATACTCTATCAATACTTGTTAAACTGAACCAAAATCGCTTCCTGACAGCATATACCTGTGCTCTGTAAATAATTTTGCAAATGTTTGTCATAAGGTATAACTGAAATTGACCATCAGTGATCTTGCTTTGTCTGTTTTCAGGTTTGATGAACATCCCTTCTGAATCTTCCCAGCAGTCCCACACTTCTTGTTCCTATCAGCACTCTCCCGGCAGTACAGTGAGCTCTCACCCACACAGCAACCAAAGCAGCCTGACCAACAGTCATGGCAGTGGCCTCAACACCACGGGCAGTAATTCGGTTGCACAGGTCTCACTGTCCCACCCCCAGATGCACACACAGCCGTCTCCACATCCGTCCCATCGACCGCATGGTTTACCACAGCGTCCCCAGCATCCAGCACCACACCCGCAGCAACACAGCCAGCTCCAGTCCCCTCACCCCCAGCACCCCTCTCCACACCAGCACGTACAGCACCATCCGAACCATCAGCATCAGACGTTAACACATCAGGCACCCCCTCCCCCACAACAGGTATCCTGTAATTCTGGTAAGTTTTTGTCTTCTGACGTGTGTTTGGCTAACTGTGAATTTGGATCTGTTATCTGGGGCTTATATATATTTTCTACCAGTACGCTTCTTATCCATCTTTTGTGTTTCCTTGCCATAGTCCTAGAGTTGTAAGTCCTTCAGTCCGTAGATTCACCTGGATATTGTCTTGATTACAATTTATGTGGTAACATAGGCAAACTCAGCAACCCTTGCAGGTTTTGGTTTTAACTCTTTTGTCCTTCTGGAAAACAAGTGTTTTTGTGAGCGTTTGAAAGAAGAGTGGAATGCACAGTCTGTCTGCAATCTACTGTGATTTAGTGTGGTATAGAAGAAAGAGTATAGATTTATGTCTGAAAGACCTGTATTCGAGTCCTCATTATGGCTCTTTATGACCTTTGGTGCATTAACTCTTTTGGTCTTATTATTTTGTTAGCTGTAGAACAACACTGGTATATAGTGTTGTTATGAGGATCATATCGAGGATACAAAATATGAAATGCCTAGTCTAGTACCTTGCATTTACGTATTCAGTGAATGTTCCCACTTTTTCTTTCTTTGCATATTCCTGCCAAGTATTTCGTTTAGAATGATAGATTCATACCCCAATTTTAAAAGAAAATAAAATGTCTGTTGCTCTTAAGATAGGTCTTGATGGTTTCTGGTGAGATGCTTAACTGACATTGCTCACAGACCAGTCAGTCTCTGCACTGCAGAACTCCAGAGGGTACCATAGACATAGACTACAAGGTGAATGGGGCCTCTTGGAATGGTGCAGAGTACAGCTGGGTTCAAGTCTTGGATTCATCATAGTGGCCTTGCTAAGTCATGCCTCCTCTCTAGGTTCAATTTCTTTTGTTTGTAAAATGCAGGGAAATAATACCTTTCCTGCCTGTCTCACAGAGCAGATTGCCCCAATGCATGATATAATGGGTTTGAATCCATTTGTAAAACTGGATTGGGATTGGCCAATATCAAGAGTAAGGCCAGCTCAAACTTCCACTATCCAAAATTTATAATATTGCCAATATTATTTTTATAGGTGTTTCAAATGATTGGTATGCAACACTTGATATGCTAAAAGAAAGCTGTCGAATCGCCAGCAGTGTTAATTGGTCAGATGTAGACCTTTCACAGTTCCAAGGTGAGTATTGGTTCCTTCTTACTTACAACCAAATACACATATCATGTGTTTTTGAATAGATTTTAAGTCTCTTTTTAGTGGAAATAAGCATCTCCTTATATAGTGTTTCTTTTGCAGTTGGTAGTATGCTTAAAAACAACACTTTGCAAAATTCATAATTAAGCCTTTCAGCCAGTTGATGTAGCGGAGGTTCACAGACAAGTTCCAAAGGAAATTTGGCCACATTTAAAAGAATCAGATTTTGAATAATTTTTAAAATGTCATTCTTCATTGCATGGGTAGAAGATTACCAGTGGAAATTTTGAGGGCTGGAAAAAAGAAGTGCTGTTTTCTTTGCAGCGTTTGCAGAACCATGCTAACAGTATTTCTAATGCTTTCCTCATAGGTTTGATGGAGAGTATGAGACAGGCAGATCTCAAGAACTGGTCTTTAGATCAGGTTCAATTTGCTGATCTCTGTTCTTCTCTTAATCAGTTCTTTACACAAACTGGCCTTATCCACTCACAGAGTAATGTTCAGCAGAATGTCTGTCATGGTGCCATGCATCCAACAAAACCTTCCCAACACATTGGAACAGGTATGGATTTAATTATCTTCTTGATTTTCTCTTTTTCTCATTCATATGAAATTCAGTAGCTGTCTGGGGCAACTTGATATGTTGTTAATGATAGCAGTGATCCATTTATATCTTTTTATTTCTAAGAAATGAATGAAATCAAGTAATTTATTTAAGATATATCTTAGAAAAATTGAGATAAAAGAGACTGTATGTTTTTCTGTCATGATTTACATGATTATTTTATTGTTTATAATTGACTTTCCTTTGTGAACTTTAACCTTTCAAGTTACCAAACAAGAATTAAATGTCTTAAAGATATGTACATTTTAATTTTAATAAGAACATACTTATGAGGTGTTACCAATTTAAATTTGTATAGACTTGCAGTGAAAATCAACACATCTTTATATATCTTCTAAGAATGTTAAAAAAATTAAAGTTCAGAGTGTATATGAAGATTATACATAACGGTAGTCTCATTTATGTTTTACTCTGAACTCAAAATTTGTGCTTTGTATTTTTTCATCTCACTTTCTTCCTTTATATTTTACCCTTGTAGCCATCTCGTTTACTCTGATTGCAGAGCCTACAGTTTTCTCAAGTTTACATTCTGTGTTTAATATCCAAGTTCTTTCTCTCTTCATTTTAATTTCTTGATGCCTTTATCTCCATGTTGAATTCTTTTCTGTACATTGTCTTGTTTTTAGAGTTGATGCTAAAAAGCTCTCTTCTATCCTGAGTGGCTTCCTTCAGTCATGATCCTAAATTATTTCACATACTTGGTCTTTCTAAGTTCTCAAGATCCCTAGTCCTTTTTGTGAAATCTTCATTTGTGTCTTTTGATACAAAAGAAATCTTCCATCTTTGCTTCTTCCACTTGAATAGCTTACCTAACCTGAAAGTCTCAGTGGTTGTGTGATTTTGGTGACTTATTCATTTCATAAATCATATTCATAGAAGAGCCTCATTCAATGCCTGGCATATATAGGAGGTACTTAGTATTAACTGAATTTATTGAATGCCCTCTATGTGTCAGATACTAAGCCACTAAACTTTTTCTTTTAATAACTCTTTAGCTTCTCTCTCTCCCTCTCTCTCTCCTTTTGTCACTTCTTTTTTGATTCCTTTTAAAATAAATTTCAAAAAATTTATCTTTATTGTGGTAAAATACATAGAAAATTCACTGTCCCAGTCATCCTTAAGTGCAGTGGTATTTAAATATATTCATAATGTCATAATGTTGTGCAATTATCAACACCATCCTTATCCATAACTCTTTTCATTTTTGTAAGACAGATACTCTATACTTATTCAACAAGACCTCTCCACCCATTTCATCCCTTCACCAGCCTGTGGCAGCCAACATTCTACTTTTTGTGTCTTGAGTTTTAACTATTCTAAGTACCTCGTATAAGTGGAATCATACAAGGTTTGTCTTTTTGTGGCTGTCACTTAGCATAATGTCTTCAGGGTTCATCCATATTGTAGCATATGTTAGAATTTTCTTCATTTTTAAGGCTGAATGTATGTGTAAGGCTGTTTTTAAGGCTATTGTATATATAATACATACCACATTTTGCTTATCCATTCATCTGTTAATGAACACTTGGGTTGCTGCCATGTTTTAGCTATTGTGAATAATGTTGCTGTGAGCATGAGTGTACAGATCTTTTCAAGACCCTGCTTTCAATTATTTTGGGTATATACTCAGAAGTGGACTTGCTAGATCCTATGGTAATTCTATGTTTCATTTTTTGAGGAACCATCATACTGTTTTTCACAGCAGCTGTACCATTTTACATTTCCACTAACAGTCATAAAGGTTCCGTTTTCTCTGTATCCTCACCAACATTTGTTATTTTCTTTTCATTTTTTTTAATAGCTTTGCCCATTTCTTTTTTTTTTTTTTTTTGCGGTACACGGGCCTCTCACTGTTGTGGCCTCTCCCGTTGCGGAGCGCAGGCTCAGCGGCCATGGTTCACGGGCCCAGCCGCTCTGCGGCATGTGGGATCTTCCCGGACCGGGGCACGAACCCGTGTCCCCTGCATCGGCAGGCGGACTCTCAACCACTGCACCACCAGGGAAGCCCCGCCCATTTCTTGATTGGGTTTTTGTTGCTGCTGAGTTTTAGGAATTCTCTATATTTCTGGGTATTAACTCCTTACCAGATACATGATTTGCAAATATTTTCTCCCATTCTTTTGTTTTCTTTTTTACTGTGTTAGTGTCTTTTTTTATCTTCTATTGTTGTGTATGCCTTTTGTTATAGTATCCAAGAACTCATTATGGAATTCAATGTCATGAAGCTCTTGCCCTCTGTTTTCTTCTAAGAGTTTTAAAATTTTAGGTCTTACATGTAAGTCTGACCCATTTTGAGTGACTTTTTGTATATGGTGTTATATAAGGGTCCAATTTCTTTTGTGTGTGGATATCCAATTTTCCTATTACCATTTCTTGAAAGACTGTCTTTTCCCCATTGAATGGTGTTGACACCTTGTCAGAAATCATTTTGACTATATATGTGTGTATTGCTGGGTTCTCTATTCTGTTCCATTGGTCTTTATGCCAGTACACTGTCTGACTGTAGTAGCTTTGTAGTAAGTTTTGAAATCAGGAAGTGTGAGTCTCCCAGCTTTGCTGTTCTTTTTCAGGATAGTTTTGGCTATTCACAGTCCCATGAGCTTCCATATGAATTTTAGGATGGGATTTTCTATTTCTGCAAAAAAGTCATTGAGGTTTTTGATATGGATTACATTGAATCTGTAGATTTCTCTGACATCTTAACAGTATTGTCTTGCAGTCCGTGAACATGAGATGCATTTCTATTTATTTGTCTTCTTTAATTTCTTCAGCAATGTTTTTTAGTTTTCATTGTACAAGTTTTTCATCTCTGTAATTAATTTATTCCTAAGTAGTTTATTCTTTTTGATCTCATTGAAAAATGGAATTGTTTTTGTAATTTCCTTTTGAGATTGTTCATTATTTGTATATAGAAATGTGACTGAATTTTGCATTTTGACTTTATATCCTACTACTTTGCTGAATTCATTTATTCTAACAGTTTTTCTGTGTGTAATCTTTAGGGATTTTTATGTATGAGATTATATCTGTGAACAGAGATAAATTTACTTCTCCCTTTTTAGTTTGGATGCCTTTTATTTCTCTTTCTTGCCTAATTGCTCTGGCTAGAACTTCCAGTACTATGTTGAATAGAAGTGGTGAAAGTGGACATCTTTGCTTTGTTCCTGATCTTAGAGGAAAAGCTTTCAGTCTTTCACCACTGAATATGATGTTCACTATGGGATTTTCATACATGGCTTTTGTTATGTTGAAGTAGTTTCCTTCTATTCCTAATTTGTTGAGTGTTTTTATCATGAAAGGTGTTGACTTTTGTCAAATACTTTTTCTGTGTCAGTTGAGATGATCATGTGGGTTTTTACCCCCTTCATTCTGTTAATGTGGTATATTACACTGGTCAGTTTTCATATGTTGAACTGTTCTTGTATTCCAGAAATAAATCTCACTTGGTCATGCATGGTGTGCATAATCCTTCTATTATGTTATTGAATTCATTTTGCTATTGTCTTGAGAATTTTTGCATCAAGGTTCATAAGGGATATTGGTCTGTAGTTTTAGTTCTTTAAATGTTTGGTAGAATTCACCCATGAAGCCATCAGATCCAGGGATTTTCTTTGTACAGGAAATTTTTGATTAAGTAGTCAATCTTCTTACTCGTTATAGGACTATTCAGATTTTTGTCTTTCTTCATGATTCATTCTGTGTTGATTTTGTGTTTCTAGGAATTTGTCTGTTTCATCTGAGTTGTCCAGTTTGTTGGTATACAGTTGTTCAAAGAACTCTCTTATCCTTTTTATTTCTGTAGAATCAATAGGAATGTCACCACTTTGAATTCTCATTTTAGTAATTTGAGTCCTTTTTTTCTTAGCCCATTTAGTTAAAGGTGTGTCAACTTTGTTGATTTTTTTTCAAAGAACGAACTTTTGGTGTTAAAGATTTTTCTCTAATGTTTTTCTGTTCTCTATTTCATTTATCTCTTCTCTAATCTTTATTATTTCTTCCTTTCTGTTAGCTTTGGGTTTGGTTTCTTCTTCTTTTTTAGGTCTGTTTTTTCATGTAAGTCTTTATAGCTATACATTTCCCCCTTAACACTGCTTTTGCTGTTTCCTGTAAGCTTTGGTATGTTGTATTTTTGTTTTCCTTCATCTCTAAGTATGTTCCAGTTCCCCTTGTAATTTCTTCTTTAATCCATTGGTTAAGTGTGTGTTGTTTAATTTCCACAAATCTGATAATTTTCCATTTTTACTTCTGTTTTTGATTTCTAACTTCATCCTGCTGTGGTCAGAGAAGATACTTTGTATGGTACCTATCATTTAAAATCTATTGAGACTTGATTTGTAGCCTAACATATGGTCTGTTCTGGAAAATGTCCCATGTGCACTTGAGAAGAATGTGTATGCTGTTGTTGTTGGGTAGAATGTTCTATTAGATTCTATTAGAACCTGTTAGATCAGGTTGATTTATTGTGTTAAATCCTCTATTTGCTTATCTTCTGTCTGGTTATTCTATCCATTATTGAGATAATGGGTATTTAAGTCTCCCACTGTAATTGTAGAGCTGTTTATTTCTACTTTCAGTTCTGTCAGTTTTTGCTTCATATGTTTTGCAGTATGTTATTAGGTGCATAAATGTTTGTAATTGTTCTGTCTTCTTGCTGTATTGCACCTTTTGTTGATATGTAATGTCCTTCTTTACAAGAAGTAAGGCTTCACAAGACATCTCTTGTAACATTTTTTGATTTAAAGTCTATTTTGTCAGATATTAGTACAACAATCCCTGTTCTTCTTTGGTTACTATTTGCATGGAATATCTTTTTTCATCCTTTCACTTTCAATCTGTTTGTGTCTTTGGATCTCAGGTGAGTCTTCTATAGTCAGCATATGGTTGGATCATGTGTTCTTATCCACTTCTGCCAATTCTGTCTTTTGATTGGAGGGCTTAATCCATTTATATTTAAATGAATTACTGGTAAGGAGTGACTTCTGTGTTTTGCTATTTCTTTGCTATGCCTTGTAGCTTTTTTGTCTCTTATTTCCTGCATTACTGTCTTCTTTTGTGTTTAGTTGATTTTTTGTAGTGAAATGTTTAAATTTCTTCCTCATTTCTTCTTGTGTATATTCTGTAGCTCTTTGTGGTTACCTTGGGGATTGCACTTAACATCCTAAAGTTACAACACTCTAATTTGAATTTATACCAATGTAACGTCTGTAACATACAAAAACTCTGCTCCTTTTTGGCTCCACCTCCACCTCTTTTGGTTGTTGATGTCTCAGAATTACATTTTTCTACATTGTGTGGCCCAAAACATATACTAATAATTATTTCAAATGCATTAATCTCTTAAATCATGTAGAAAACAATATGTGAAGTTACAAGCCAAAGTTATAATAATGTGAGCTTTTATACTAATAGTTTTTAGAAAACATTTTAACCTCTTAAATCATGTATAGAACAAAAAGTAGAGTTAAAAATCATTGTTATGATAATGCTATCTCTGTAATTGCCCATGTATTTAACTTCATTGAGATCTTTACTTTTTTCATACGGCTTTGTGTTACTGTGTAGTGTCCTTTCATTTCTTCCTGCAGGACTCTCTTGAGCATTATCTTCTGGGGCAGGTCTAACAGTAACAAACTCTCTTAGCTTTTATTTATCTGGGAATGTCTTAATTTCTCTCTCACTCTTGAAAGGACACTTTTACCAGGTATAGGATTCTTTGTTGACACTTTTCTTTTAGCACTTCGAATAGATTGGCCCACTACCTCTGGCCTGTAAAATTTCTGATGAGAAATCTGCTTATAATCTTATTGAGGATCCCTTATATGTGACAAGTCACTTCTCTCTTGCCTTTTTCAGGATTCTCTCTATATCTTTGGCTTTTGAAAATGTGATAATAATGTGTCTTGGTGTGGGTCCCTTTGACTTCATCTTACCTGGAGTTTGCTGAGCTTCTTGGATGTTTATATTCCTGTCTTTCATCAAATTTGGGAATTTTTCAGCTCTTATTTGTTCAGATATTCTTTCGGCCCCCTCTTCTCTCTCTTCTCCTAGGACTCCCACAATGCATATTTGGTCTGCTTGATAGTGTCTCATAGGTCCCTTAGGCACTGTTTGCTTTTCTTCAGTCTTTTCTTTCTGTTAATCAGCCTTGATAATTTCCATTGTCCTATCCTGTCTTCACATTTGCTGATTCTTTCTTCTGCCTGCTCTTCTTTGAGTCCCTTAAGTGAATTTTTAATTTCAGTTATTGTACTTTTTAGTTCCAGAATTTCTTTTTGGTTTCTTTTTATGTTTTCTGTCTCTTTGTTGATATTTCATTGTGTTCATGCATTGCTTTCTTAATTTTCTCCACATCTTCCTTTAGTCTTCGAACGTCTGTAAAGTTTTAAAATCTTTGTGTAGTAGATCTGCCATTAGGATTTTTTTTCAAGGACAGTTTCTGTGGATTTGTTTTTGCTTTGAACGGGCCATACTTTCCTGTTTATTTTTATGCCTTGTGATTTTGTTGTTGTTGAAAACTATACACTTGAATCTATTAATGTGATACCTGTGGAAATCAGATTCTTCCTCTTCCCAAGGGTCTGCAGGATTTTGTTACTGTTTTTGCTTTTTTGATTGTTACGGGCTATCCTTGTGCTGAGGATCAACTTAAGGTTTAAACTTAAGATCTTTTCAGGTTTTCTCTGAGCCTGTGCTTTTTTTTTGGCATGGGTGGTCACTTTCTAACTTTCCCTGGATATGCAGTTGTTTTTCAGTATCCTAGTCTTTAATGCCTGGCTCCCAGGGGGGAATAAAGAAAAGAAAGAGGGGAAAGGGGGCAGCAGCCCTTTAAATCTCCTGGAAATCAGTTCAGCCAGAGGAGAGGAGCTTGCAGTGCTGGGGGGAGATGCAGCAATAATGGCCACCCTCCTTTTTTTCTGCACCTCTGTAATCAGAAGCAACAACCAGTGATCAGAGCACAGATCCCCAGTATTTGGTGGACAGTACCCTTTTTGCCCACAGTGGCTCTTGTAGGGTTTGTGTAAGCTGTTCCAGCTGCTTGCCATGGGGGTAGGAGTGAGGGGATAGGTAGCTATATCTGTGCTAAGAGGTGAAATTCACCAAAATTAACTGCAATTTGCCAACCAAGCCTTCTTCTGCAAGTTGTGAACCTTCTTTAGAGAGTCCAGAGTTGCAAACTAGTTATGTTAGATTTTACCCATGCAATTTTATCTAGATTTCTGTTCCACCATTTTCCCAGAATTCTCCCTATCTTCATGTTTAAGTATCAAGATCTTTATGATTTGGCATGTATTTTTACTTATTTGTCTTCTTCCATTCCATCTTTTTAATCTGTTCTTCTACGTGGACAGCTTATCTTTGGTCCTCTGATAGGTTCTAATCCTATAATTTGTCCCTTTCAGGTTACATCACTTTTCTAGCTTGCTTGAAGTCCTAGACCAGGTGTACCATACTTTGTCCATTGTCTCTTGGTTCTCCTCTCTTCCTTTCTTTCCCTGTTCAACGAAAATTGTCCCTTCTAAGTGCTGCCACATTCTCTTTTCCAAATCACCTTAAACCATTTCACTCAACCTTAAAAGTACTAAGTGAATTTGAGTAGTTTATATGTACATCAGTATGCATGTGTGTTTCGGGGTGTGAGCCCCTGTGTTGCTCAGATTGTTGCCTTCAGATCAGGGAGTTCTAGGAAAGACAGGTAGAAGAAGATGTGGGTCAGTCTTAAGAGAAGGCCATTTCAGAAGGCCATTGTACATACTAGCCAATAGCTCCCCTTTCTGCAATTTCAAAGCTGTAGGGTGAAACAAGACTTTCTTCAATTTTGCAGCCTAAATCTCTAAGAAAGGTCCAAAAGTACCTTTTGATTTTGGAACTGGGTACTCTTGGTCATGGAAAAAGCACTTTCCATCTGCTGCTGTCCTCTGTCAGAGTGGCCAGGCATCTCTTCTAGATTCTCTCTAGACTGAGATCCTGGGTTATTTCCCTAAAGCCCTTTGTTAGTAGACTTCTGTGGTCATCTCTGCTTGATCCTTGACCTTGATTGTTTGGTTCTGGTTTTTATGATTCTCAATTTTTTCTGCCATCTTTCCCTTTTATTGCCAGCACTTCCTTTCCCTCTAGGGTCCCCCCAACTCCTTCTTGATTCTCCGTGCTACTCCATTCATAGCCTGTCAGATGCGGAAGACCTGTAGTTTTCCCTCAGTGTTTGTCTCCCAATTTCCTTCCCCTTTAGTCTTTTCCTTCTGAGTCAAAAGAACTTTAGCGAGCCCTGGCCTGCCAAGCCATGTTGATCTTTGTCCACACTTTGTGTGATCAGCTCTGGTGTTAAGTATCTATCACCTCATGCATGCTGATGTCTGTTCACAAACATTCAGGGTTTTTTGTTGTTGTTGTTTTTTAATTAACATTTTAAAAAAAATTTTTGGCTGCATTGGATCTTTGTTGCTGCACACGGGCTTTCTCTAGTTGCAGCGAGCGGGGGCTGCTCTTCGTTGCAGTGTGTGGGCTTCTCATTGCGGTGGCTTCTCTTGTTGCGGAGCACAGGCTCTGGGCGCGTGGGCTTCAGTAGTTTTGGCATGTGGGCTCAGTAGTTGTGGCTCACGGGCTGTAGAGCGCAGGCTCAGTAGTTGTGGCGCACAGGCTTGGTTACTCCTCTGCATGTGGGATCTTCCCGGACCAGGGCTTGAACCCGTGTCCCCTGCATTGGCAGGCAGATTCTTAATCACTGCGCCACCAGGGAAGTCCCACGTTCAGGTTTTTTACATGTCAGCCTGCTTCCTTTTGTTTTAAGTCCTAGCCACTTTCTGTCATTCTTTTATTCCCCTTCTTGCGTCCCTGTCTTTCACATTTATTCAGATATCTCATTTCTCTTTTATCTCTACCACCCAATAATTCTTTACCACATTTTCTTAGAAATGTAGTGTAAGAGGCGACTTCAGAGAGCTGTTAAAGCTGTTATTCTTTTATTTAACAGGTAAGGAAACTGATCCAAAGAGAGAAAGTGACTTGCCTGAAATTACAAAGTTCATTTCGATATAGGTCTTGACTCCCAGAATACGGCCTTTCTATATCCTTCAAACTTTCCCTGTCCCGTCTGTCTTCAAGACTCCCCTTTTGGTAAATACCTCTTTGGCCTCCTTAGAGGTGCCAGAAACTAGTGTTGTAATGTGTTAGTGTGGAAGTGGGAAGGAGAAAAGGATGTTGTAGTACACAGTGTATTCCCTTTTTCCTAAATCATTTTACCTGTATTTACAATTTGTCTTGCTTACAATTTGTCTTGCCCAAAATGTTTAAATCCTCCAGTAATGTTTAAGTCCTCTAGTTGTGCTGTTCTTAATTTGATGCTCTGCTTAAAGGTCATTAAATACAAGTAGATGTGCATTAATTCAGCAAACATTTATTTACACCTTTCCTGTGCCTGACTACATAGTGGGGACTAGGAATAATGAGGTGACTCTAGAATAGTTCCTAATCTCAAGGAGCTCACAGCCTGATAGGTGAGACAAGTCTATCAAGAAATACAGTATTATGAGGACTACATTTCTACCACGGGGCAATGGGAATAAGAGAAAGGGGCTTACTTGTCCTGGGGAGAAAGAAAAGCTTCATACAAGACGACACATTTCAGCTGGACTTTGCAGGATAAGTGGGATTCTATATGACAGAGAAGTCTGATCATTTCTCTGCTCAAAACCCTATATTAGTGGGCTTCCCTGGTGGCGCAGTGGTTGCGAGTCTGCCTGCTGATGCAGGGGACGCGGGTTCGTGCCCCGGTCCGGGAGGATCCCACATGCCGCGGAGTGGATAGGCCCGTGAGCCATGGCCGCTGGGCCTGTGCGTCCGGAGCCTGTGGGAGAGGCCACAACAGTGAGAGGCCCGCGTACCCCCCCCACACACACACACACCTATATTAGTGTCCGCTTTTCTCAGTAAAAACCAAAGACCTTACTGTGGCCTATATGGCCCTACACAGTCTGGTCCCCCATTACTCTCTGACCTTGTCTCTTTTTCCCTTCCCTCCCCTCTCCCTACTTGCTCTTTCCTCTATCTTGAGTGAGCTTCCCCAGATAGACACATGACTCAAGTTTTTCCCTGAAAAAGCACCTACTACAGTGATGCCTTCCCTGACCATCCTACTTAAATGGCACCTACTCAGCACTCCTTTTCCCCTCTCCTTTCTTTATTTTTCTCTGTAGCATGTATAACATACTATATAATTTACTTTATTTTCCTCCCTCCCATCTTCACCCCTCCAATCCCCTGAGAACCAGCTCCAAAAAGACAGGGAGTTTTGTTTCTTTATTTATATATTTCTAGTGCGTAGAGCTGTGCCTAGCACAAATACTTCTTGAATGAGTGAATGGTCATTCAACAACAGTCTACTTTCAAGAAATATGTTGTGTGATTAGATTTTTATTGAAGTATAGTTGATTTGCAATATTATATTAGTTTTAGGTGTACAGCACAGTATAGATTTATAAATTCTCATAACTACATTCTAAATGTTATAGGATCTCAAACATCTTTGGAAACTGCACTATAAGTTAATTTCTTGCTTAAAAGTCCAAGTAGACTCTCATTGTTCAGTTCTGTAATGAGAACATGGGAAAAAAATGAGGAGTAATGAGAATCTCTATATGAAAATAAAATCTTATGAATGTGACAAGTTTCAAAAAGTTAAGGCCATTTGTTTAATGTGGGTGTCTATTTACTTCCATAATCTTGTTTATTTCCATAATTCTCTAATTCTCACCTGTCTCCTCCTTTAAGGTAAGAATTACTAAGCCTAAAAAAGAAAAATGAAAAAAAAAATATAAAAACAGATTAATCTCCAATAAAAATTACGTTTTGTCTTATGACTTGAGTTGTTAAGGATAAGTAGAAAGAGAGCTAAGATTTTGCAGGATGGAGGCTGGGAAGTCGTTGGTAAGTGAATGACCATATTACTCAGAGGAGGGCAGCCCCTCTAGGCGGATGCAGCCTTTAAAAAGTGCATCAGGGCTTCCCTGGTGGCGCAGTGGTTGCGCGTCTGCCTGCCGATGCAGGGGAACCGGGTTCGCGCCCCGGTCTGGGAAGATCCCACGTGCCGCGGAGCGGCTGGGCCCGTGAGCGATGGCCGCTGGGCCTGCGCGTCCGGAGCCTGTGCCCCGCAACGGGAGAGGCCACAGAGGGAGGCCCGCATACCACACAAAAAAAAAAAAAAAAAAAAAAAAGGTGCATCAGCCACGAATGTGAAGGCTGATCACATTTTTTCTCCTGCAAAAATATACTAGAGCTGTAACATAGTATAACTTTTTTTAGTATAACTTTTCTCTTCTTTTCTTCCTAAATCTTCAGTATGGTAAATTGGTCAGAGAGATCAGTTCTGACTTTAAACTTTACTATAAAAAGGCATGTTATCTTGGGAGGCAGTGGCTGGGAGTCAGAACTCTTGGGTTCTGTTCCTGGTTCTTTCTCATTTTCTCTCGTCTCATTTCCTCACCTACATGAACAGAAGTAGGGCTGGATTAGATTATCTCTGAGACTATCTCAAACTTGGACAGTCTGACTTTCCAGTGGCAGGTGGAAACTTGTGAGCAGCCAAATATAGTGTGCCCTACCATGAATATAAAACGAAGATTTTTCTTCCCTTTCTAGTTTCCTCTGGGAAAATGATTGCTGTTTTCTAGTTTGATTACAGCATTCCTTGAATGCAAGTATAGTTTGTGTGAAACATGAGAATACCTTAGGGAAATAGCCTTTCCAGAATTCTGGATGTTTCATATAATATAAACCAGTGTTATGGTGGTTCTTCCCCAGGAGTTATTGTGGGAGGTTGCATGATTTTTCCTCCCCTCCCTTTCTATTTTGCAGTAGGATGCAATGTAATTGACATTCTGGAGCTATTATACTTGATGGCTGCTGTCAGTGAAAGCATATTAACTTAAGAACCTTCTGAAATGCTATTTAAATGAGATCTATGTTTCCCATCTACACATCTTCTAAATAATATGTTTTTAATCACCTTTGATATAGCTCTTTTACTTTATGCAAATCTTTCCTGTCACTTTGTGCCTCCAGTCACTTTGTTAATCAGCTAGGGCACACTTCTGTCTGCTTTAAGGATGAGAAAATCAGGGCAGTAGAGACAACCATTACTGGAAAGAGCCCATGAGTTAGGAGAACTGAATTCTAGCCGTAGGCCCTGTCAAACTGATGTGTCTTTGGGCAAGTCTCCTCAGCCTTCTGAGCCTCTGTTGCCTCATCCATAAAATGGGGGTAATCCCTGTCTTGCCTTCATTGTGAGTCTAGGGGGAGACTCAGATGAAGTAATGAGATATGAAAATGCTTTTGAACTATAATGAGGTATATAACAACAACAGACATAACTTACCTACGAGCTTCCAGAGAGTTAGAGGCAGTGACAGAATTAGTACCAGTGTACTCACAACCAGCCTGGCACCGTGTTTGAAAATCCAGCACCACCTTTGGCAGAGTTTTAGCATCTAAAAGGAGTGATTTTTCCTTCCCTTTTCTTCCTCACTTTACCAGCTTAATTTAGTTTTAGGTAACAATTCTATTAAGATTTTTATGTTTGATTTGCTTTACTTATGGTACTATGTTTTCCTTCTGCCTTCTTCTCGATCTGATTAGGAAATTTGTACATAGACTCCAGGCAAAATCTCGCTCCTTCAGTGATGCCTCCCCCTGGTTATCCTCACATCCCGCAGGCACTCAGCACTCCAGGAACAACAATTGCAGGTAATTTGGGGTGTGGTGTGTTGGGGTTGGTACTTGGAGTTTAATATTGAAAAAGGCTTTAGCTGTCCTGACAGGGAAGGAGGCTGCCTCAGGAGCGGGTGAACTCCCTGTTTCAGAGGGGTGGGGTGCAGAATACCTGTAAGATGAGGATCATAAGAGCCACCTTGTAGAGGCTTTGGGGTGGGTAAGTGAGAGCATATGCGCTGAGTTCCTGGCACACATAGGAAGTGTTCAATAGGTGTGTGTTTCTTTCTTCCTTTATTCTCTCCCAAGTCACTGCTGACATCGCCTCCTTCCTTCCAGGCCATCACGGAGCCATGAACCAGCAGCACATGATGCCTTCCCAAGCCTTCCAGATGCGGCGCTCTCTGCCTCCAGATGACATCCAGGATGACTTTGATTGGGATTCAATTGTGTAGAGCCTGTTTCTCAAGGCACCAGACAGACCCAAGCATTACCTTTCTGTGCAGTGAAGGGAAAGGTTTGAGAGAATCCAGTTGAGAAAACAGTTTCCAATCATTTTACCAATGTTATCGAAATTTTTTTTGAAGACAATCAAAAAGATTTTAGCTGGATAACTTACTGCTTTTATCTGACCCAGACAAGTACTACATGTTTGTCTCCCTGCCAGCTGCCCTATGTAGCTCCTAATTGTTGTGTGATTTGAACGGCTTTTGCATATTTGTGTCAGTTTGATGTTGACCACAAGTGCCAGACTGATTTTTCAGACGGAGCCTATTTTGCTGCAAGCAGTTTATAGATGCATATATGTAAATACATGTACAAAAATTATTGAAAGGCTTCAATTTTTTCTAATTGGATTATTATGTCTTGAAAAGAAAGTTACTGTGAGTTTTTATTCCTTGTTAGGCTATTTTTGGCAGGATGCTTTTAACTGATGTAGGCAACTGAAAGGAAATAGATTTTTCAAAACCCAGTTCCCCTTATTTAATCTTTTTTGGAAATGTGAGTATTGAGTTCTACTCAGTAAGCCAGAGAACCCAGAGTTTGATACTCTCCAAACAGTCCAAAGGGGCATGTTGTTCCTGAGCAGCATGAAGGACTGACCAAATGTTTTTTTGATGCCTGGGGGATTCTAGAGTTCATGTTGCACCGTGTCAGCATCTGTTTTTCTAAGTCTGCATTGTATGCCAGTTCTAAATGTGTTTGATTAGAAGCTGGGCACTGCTTGGCTTTTGAAACAAATCAATGTCTCCACATTCACTTATGTATTTATTATTCAAAAGTGTTATTTTAATATTTATTGCTGTCTTTTGTGAATGGTCAACTCCTCTTGGGTTCATTAAGGAGAAATGCAGTGTCTGAAAGCACAGAATTATTTTTCTTGGTAAGTTTACAGACAAGACAATCAGAGAGAGATTGTGTCATTCTCTTTATCATTACTCCTGCCATGTGAGTATATTCTCTATCTTTGCATTCCTGCTAATTGAGACTTATTTGCTAAGTAGGATTTTCTGGAATTTGAATCAGAGTTCATTTGGGCAACAGAACAGCAGGGCAGTGTTTGTATAGCAAGTTTCCCCCTCATTCTCTTTCCCTTTAGGAAGCACTGAAAGGAGGGTAGAGCCACACCTGGATTTTATTTGCCTCAGTCTTCAGTGCAGTTACTGTTGAGTGGCCTGCTGTTTCTTTTGTCCTTTGTGTCTGTGTATGCATGACGTTTGGTTCCTTTCTTTGAAATGCAGCCTGCCTCTTAGGGGGTTTTATTAGTTGTTTTTTGTTTTATTTCACAGTTACTTTGCATGGATTGATTGTCTTAGTTTTGTAATGAAACTAAGAGAAATGAGATTTCTTTTTTTAATGAATAGATTTTGAATTGGTTCTTTAGACCAGGAAAAAAAGCAGAAGTTTTCAGTTCTAATGGGGAAACGATGTTCCATCAAATCAAGGAGTACTAACTGCTCACTGGTTGCTTTTTAGCGTCTCTAGTCTCATCAGCCATGCTTATTAAGTCACTTTAATTACACTTACTGATTCTGTGGTTGAGTAATCTCTACTTGAACTAAACAAACACCTTTGTTTCTCTGTGTGTGTATGTGAGAGTGTTTGCGAACGTCTTTGGGTATTTTTTTTAGTGGAGTGTTGCCTTGAATGAATCACTGGGAAGCCAGCCATGGTAAAGGCTGGTGAGGTTGGGGAGGAGGGAAGGGCTTTATATTCCTGTTGTTTGGATCCTGCTTGGCATGAAAAAGGAAACTCAGTTCCAGCCCCTTGGATCAGTAAAAATCAGAGGATTCTGGAAAGGCAGCCAATCAAGATGAGATAGCAGCCTGCAGAGTAAAAGCTTGGAAAAAAGGGGGCGATTCTCAGTAGTCTGCTCAAATCACAGTTCTCTAGATACCAAAATAGCTGTTTTGAAACTATAAATTGCGTGGGTAGCAGTGTGCACTTTAAACAATTTGGGTATTAGAATGCAGTAGCTTATACTGAGTAATTCAAGTAGAAACCGCTGATGAAGATGTTACAAATTGTGTGAAGCTAATTTCCCATTTGGCAATCATTTACTGATTTGCAGTGATCAATATTTCTGTGAGAATTTGAACTTACCATGAATGGCCCTGGAGGCAGAGCCTCCATCCAGACCCATCCCACACTAGTGATTCATGTGGCCAGGGAGCCCAGGACAGGCTTTCTCACGGGCTCCAGCCAGACAAGGCTCCCTAGTGAGGTGCAGAGCATCCCTCTAGTGGCCATCTCAGTTGGTAGTTGTAAATGCAGAGCAAGTTCTTGGGCTTAAATTGACTGAAGACTTTTGGGGAAAAGAATCATAAATACATATAATCAAATGGGGGTACTCTGTCCAGGAGAATAATCCGACTGGCATTTGTGGCAGTTTTTGAAATGTAAATGTATTCATGTATGTTCTTGTAAATACATGTCTCTCAGATGTCCTTTGAAGTGGGAGGGAATCAATCTGGGGATTATTTCAAATGGAATAGAGTATTTTGATATTGTTCATTCAGAGGGTGATGTGTACATATCTATATTGTATATATGTGATGAAAATGCATTGGCTTTTTGTGCAAACACAATCTGCTCTCTGTACTGCTGTTGGACAGTCAGTGTTTTAATGTTTCTACAGTTTTGCTATTGCACGATTTCATATTTTGCCTCTATGATGAACGGCACCCATTCTTTGTAACTGTTTAGTGCTGTAAAGAAATATCCCAAGTGTCATTAGGATTGTTGCTGCCAGAAGTGATATGCATGAATGGCACTTAAAATAAATATATTATGTTAACTCTATTTACAACACCAATTAGTCTGTGTCATTTGCTGCAGTTGAGGGAACAAGATTGGAGCTAGTCCAGAAGCAGAAAGTCTGGAGTCAGTCATTCCTTGGGGTCTCAGAGATTGTGTCCCATGTACTGCTGCCTGGGAACAGTCATTGCTGCTGTTTATTGAACATCTCACTTGCTCTGTGAACTTGAGGAAATTATTTCATTTGTCTGAGCTTCATTTTCCTCATTTGCAGTGCCTATAAAATGAGAATAATACCTACCTCCTAGAGTTGTAGAGGGATTAAATTAATAAGGCATTTAGAACAGCATCTGGAACATAAAAAGTACTCAGTATGTGCCACATGCTGTGCTAAGTAGATATTGTTATCCTCATCTTACATGTGGGAACAACCCAAGTAGAGGTATAATGGCTTCCCCAGATCCTTTGTTGGCAAGTGGTAGAGCTAAGGTTTGAATCCAGATCATTTGACTCCAAGGTCATGTTTTTTACACCATCCTTTACTACTTCCAGTGGAATACCCCTGTCCCTACCCCTACCCTGGACCCTAGTCTTGTCCCCAGCACTGCCTTCCCAGAGTGCTCTTTCCAAAAGGTGAAAGTGGAGCTTCTTAACATTTGCTGAGCCCACACTGTGTCAGCCCTTCCCGTGAGAAATCTAGAGATGAAAAAGCCACAGTTCCTGGCTGTAGGGGGTACAGACTTACCCAGGACAGGGAGCAAATGCCAGCCCAGGAAACTTGCCCAGGGAAGCTACTCTGAAGATGCCTCCTGGCAAGGCAAGATTCTGGTGGTGAGCAGTTAGGTCATGCTGAGGCTAGGGCATTGGCTTAGGAAGGCCTTGTGGTGGGCAAGTGATGAACTTGTGATGAATGTGTGGCCCTCAGTGAGTACGAGTTGGAAGATTCAAACCTGAGACCATAACTGATGTCTACTTCCAGGTACCTCTCTGCCTGAGCATCTCACCACTGAGTGTCGTTCCAGTGGGTAAAGATACACATTCTGTACAACATTGCACTTGGATGCAAGCCAGCTACTTCAAAGACAGACTGTAACCAAGAATTAGGAAAAATGGCCATGTTGGGCTTATTGAGATGGTGTGTTTCTCCCCAGTGTGGTGCCTTCCTAAAGGGTTTTCCAGAGGATTTTGGACTTACCTCCCTGTGTCTCTCCCTCACATGATAAGCAACTAGTCAACATGTGCAAAGCACACATTTGGTAAGTGCACCAGAGCCGGAGTCTAACCCCTGGTCAAGGCTGCTTCGACCCAGCTCTCAAGCTGTGCCTTCAGCAACGCTGACCCTGGAAGTCCAGAGTAGGACGGCCACCATGTATTCCTTGTTACTTCACATTACTTATTCTAAGCACTTGTGGGTTTTCAGATTTCGCCTTCAGAACAACTGTGTGGTAGATACTATTGTTATCAACCTATTGCAAAGGAAAAATCTGAGCCACAGAGAGATTAAGTCACCTGCCCAGGGTCATCCGCTCGTAAGTGGTAGAGGTAATAATAGCTGGAGCAGGAGAGCTGGGATTTCAAACTCAGGCCATGCAGCCCCAGTGTCTACACTGCAGTGCGCTGTGCTGTCAGCCCCTACAGGGTAAAGAACGGGGAGCCTTAGGACAAAGCCATGAGGCCGCAGTGAGCACCGGAGGCCGCCAGAGGGCGCAGGGCTGCCAGCTGTGTGCCTTTCCTTGTTTGGAAGGTTTCGTTTACCACAGGGGCTGTGTTCTCTTCCTCTGCAGCCCCCAGAGCTGGGAGCTCCTACAGACAGATAGGGACCCCAGCGGCCAGCCCTCAGACTCTGCTCCCGCATCAGAGCTTGCTGGAGGGAGCCAAGGAACCCTCTAGTCCTTGGTGATAAACATACTGGGGGGCCCACTGCAGAGTGGCCTCTATGAGTCTGCTGCCTGGGCCCAGCCCTCCTGATGCCCACTGTCAGCTACTCTGAGGTTAGGGTGGGGAAGGTCACCCCACCATCAAGCCCAGCTCTGAGTTTCCTGAGGCTCTGCATTCCTGGGACCAGTTGATGTCTTGTTTAGGCAAGTGGCCGGGCCTGCCACACACCTTGCCACGTCTACCCTTGTAGACGTGGACAAGGGGCGTCTACCCTTGTCCTCCCAGCCCTGCCTCTGAGCCCGCACACACACAGCGAGTCCCGGGGCCGTCACAAACATGATTATTGCCACTATTTGCCAGGCCCTGTGCCCAGTACTTGACAGCAGTTATCTGAGTTAGCACTCCCAGTTGCCTTCGAGGTTGGTGTCATTATCTTCCTTTTACTGCTGGACATTGCCACTCAGAGAGGTGAAGTCATTTGCCCCAGGTCACCATCATTGAGAGGTTGGCAAGGGAACGGGAACCCAGAGCTGCCTTATTCCGGTCTGCTCTTCCCACCGAGGCCTATGGCCTCTTCCACAGCACTCCCCAGTTGCCCTTGACCTCCCTCAGGGCGAGTCACCACACCCATCCCAACCCACCCTACCCTAGCACGGGGCCTGAGCTGATGTCACTGGGTGAAGGCCACCCCTCTCATGACGCAGCCCCCAGAATGTCAGAGAGGCAACTTCCTGTCCCAAACAATGGCAATAAAGACGTCCAAGGGCACTTCCCACCCTTCCCATGCCTGAGTGACGTCCATAGGCAGAGGCCTTCCTGGGAACGGTCCTCTGGTTCCGTGTGAGAGCATGTGAGTGCATGAGCTCTGTGACTGGGGGGGTGGGGTGTAGGTCCTATAAGTCAGGGTAACTGAGTGCTTGTGTGACTCCGATTGTGCTCATGAGGCCCTCCGTGTGTGTGTGAGCCAGACCTTGTATGTTTGTGCTTGTGTGTCTTGTGATTGTGTGCTCATGTGTCTGTGCCTGGATATGTGATTGTGTCGCCTGCGTGATTGCGACTGTGTGCCTCAGTGTGTCTGTATGTGATCATAAGCCACAGACAGGAGAGAAGGCATTCTGCCCAGGGCAGGGAGGGCGGGATGGCTCCCCACTCACGTTCTGGCTTCTTCCTCCCTTCCTAACCTTGTTAGCCACTGGAGTCTTCCCCAGCAGCCCACGTCCCTGGAGACGTTTGCCTGGGATAGAGCCGGGTTCCCAGGCACACTCAGGGTTAGGCCCTGCAAGTCCAGTACAGATGAATTCTTCCCCTTTTCTCATCACATCCCTGGCCTGGCCGCTGTCACTGCTCCTCCCCACTGTGGCCCTTTGGACTGGATCCCAGATCTATCTATACCTGCTCCTGCCCCCAGGCAGCTCCTACCCTCCTCCTTGCACCCCGCAAAGCTTCCTGGCCAGACCAGAAGCTGGTCCGTTGTGAGTTGCTGGCCTGTGGCTGATTGTGTTTTCTGCAGGCATCAAAGGCCAGAAAAATACATGAGGCAATGGAAAGAACACGAACTCTGGAGTCAGAAGAACCTAAAGTTCCATCTGGGCAAGACATTGCTCTCTCTGAGCCTCAGTCTCCTCATCTGTATAATGGGATTAAAGTGTTGATGGCATCATCCATGAGAAGTCAGATGGAAGCAGCCAGCACGGGCCCTGGCACACTGTTAGTCCCAAGGACCCATCTGCCTTCCTTGTCTGCCCTCCTCCCTTGCTTCTCTTGCACACGTCAAGACCCATGGATTCCCCTGCACACCATCCTTCCAATCACCCCTGGCCCTCCCAGGATACTGCTGGGTGTGGAACACACCCCTTGCCTCCTGGACCAGTGCAGCAGCCATACCTAGACAGTCCGCTCCCAACACCAAGGGCCATGATGATCTTTCTAAATCACAGCTCTTCTCATGGTCTTCCCCTAGCTTTCCACTGTCACCGGGTGAAGGGCAAAATGCCTTAGCCTGGTGTTTAAAGCCTCCTCTGGCTGCCCACCCACAGCCCCTCTTGACACACTCTCTGCTTCAGCCCATCCTCCCTCCCTTCCCCTGTGTGCTTCCTGTTGCCAGGCCTTTGCCATATAGCCCCCATCTCTGTGGGTCCAAATCCTCCCATTGATCAAATCCTCCCAGTTCAAATGCCACCTGGTCTGGCAAGCATCCCCAGACCCGGCCACGGGGGGACCTTTTCTCCCTGTGGAGCCCCAGGGAGTTTGTGCCCGTGTCCTATCCTCCCTTTACCCTGTGGGCTCTGGGGCACATGGCAGGAGCTCCAGGTGGGTGTCCCTCCTTCCCTGACAGCCTTTGGGTGTGATGGGTTGTTTTTGTGGCCAATGCCCAGAGCAGGCCAGGGGGTGGGGGGAGGAAGCCCTGCCATGTGGGGAGCAGATGGTGAATGGAGCTCCCCCAGTGCCTTGTCCCAGCCAGGCCATGGGGATGTGAGATGACACTGCTGAGCAAACAACCAGACACACCCTCTGTCCACACCCCACCTGCCCACCAGAGCATCACGGGAAAGATCCTGGCCACCCCAGTGCCTGGGGGAGGGGAGGGAGCCCTCCACCCCCGCCTGGACTTGGGCTCAAGCCAACAGGCTTCAAATTCCCACTCAGTCATCCACTTTCTCTGTGGCCCTGGGCACTCTCCCAGGAGCCTGGTTTCCTCCTCTGTACAACGGGTATCGCTGCCCTGTAAAACAGGATCTGACTCAGTGGTTGTGCCTTTCTTCTTCTCCTTCCCCAAAGATGGGGGTCTGGGGCTAGGAAGACAGGACAGGAGGTATGAACCGAATAGAAGTTTAGCTTTTCTTTGGCACTTGTGAGAACTGGCCTCTGTTCGGGAATTTACAGCTTTGTGACTGCAGCTGGTGCCAAGTCCACCTGGCAATGAGTCTGAAAAGTTGTGCCTTCCTCTAGACTGAGCTAGCCCCACACTTGCGTCCGTGCTTCGCTCTCTGTTGGCTGGGTGCCCTCGTGCAGAGAGCCACCAGTGAAACTGCTCCCGGAGCTTCTGTCCACACCCTCGGGAAAGTCATGGTTTCTTACCCTCTCTGGGCCTCTGAGCGTCAGTGTGCCCACCTATAAAATGGGGTTCTATAGTGATTTCTTATGTATTCCCAGAGCTATTGGGAGGTTCACATACATCGTGATGCCTTCCTCAGGCCGTTCTGGGCTCTCAAAGAACCTCCAGGACACATTTGCAAGCAGGTTGCGGAGGCTGTAAAATGTGGGCCACACCCTCTTCGTGGTTACACAGATCAATATGGGAGTCTTCAGACTCCCACCTGGGCTCTGTTCCAGGCCTTTCTTCCTAGGGTCAGCTGAGGCCTCCAGCCTGCAGGGAAGCAGAGCCAGGCCTGGGAGGGCTGGGCCTCAGTGGACCCAACTTTAACAGGCACACTGGAGCCATGACGAGGTCACCCAAACACAAGAGTTCAACAATCTCTAGGCCAAAAGGAATGGCATCAGCATCCTCACAGAGAACAGAGGGCGGCCGGACAGCAGGCAGCTGCCAGCAGCGGGTGAGGGGTGGCTGGGCTGCAGGGCTGGGTCTGGTTTTCACACCTGTAACGCACACAGCCTAGAGCGAGTGCTTGATCAACGTTCACTGCTATTATTAATGTTATGATTATTACTAATACCACAGCCTTCCTGGTCTCCTGAGAGATCAGGGGTACCCACTAAGTGCCAGGCCTTGTATGGGTACTGTGGCCACGATGGAGCAAGACACAGGCTCTGCTCTCAGAAGCTCGTAGGAAAGTGGGCAGGACAAATAGTTTGGTAGGTTTTGTAAGGGGAAAGTATAGGAGGCTGGTGGAGCCCAGAGGTGGTGGGGATGGTCTTAACACAGGCTTGCTGGGGCTGGAAGTCAGTGAGGAAAGTTTTCTTGGCAACCCAAAATTCACAGTGTAGTTGTTATTGTCTCCATTTTTCTGATGCAAAAACTGAGGTTCAGAAAGGGCACACAGCTGTTCACTGATGGAGCTAGGACCCTAAGCCGGGGCTGCCTGGCTCCAAAGCTGGAGCTTTTTCACCTACAGCACCCCAGGTATGGGCCCCTTCTTCCTGGCCCACTCCTAGGGAGTCTTTCGGGATTCTGGGCAAAGGGTGAGCAGGGGCCTGACCATGATGGGCCTCGAATGCCAGGCCAGGGAGTCTGGGCTTCCTTCTGAAGGTTTGGGGCAGCCATTGATGGGTTTTCAGGTGGGGAGGCAGGTAGAGGTGGCATGGCCTGGGAGGCTATGGAGGTGTGAGAGTTTGCCAGAAGGGGTAGCCTTGGATGTGAGGCGCCAAAACAACCCAGACCCACTCGCCACCCGTAAGAAGTGATGAGGGGTGTTGGGGTGCTGGGGAACCAAGGCCACAGGACTCAGGTGGGGGCCTGGGGCGATCCAGAACCCCAGGCTTCCAAGAGGACCCCAAGATCCAGCAGCTTCGATGCAGAGAGGAGGGAGGGGGTCTGAACTCACACCTGGGCCCAGGCTGGGCCAGGGAATTGGCAGGGGAGGGAGGGGTGTTTGTTCCCATTTCCCAGGGGAGATGTCATAGGTAGGGTTGGGTAGGGCAGGGCCCAAAGTGCTGAGGCCTAGGAGCCGTTTCCTCTTTCCCACAGTGTGGAGCTACATCACTCCCACACACCCACTCCACCCCAGCCTTGCAGCAGGTAAGCCCCGGCTAAGGGGTTATGGGAGAAAGAGGCTTCAGGAACCAGAGGCCCCTCCCTTTACCCCCAATCCCACTGTAACTTAGGAGGGGAAAGACTGAAAAGCCAAAGGGAGACAGAAACGGGGCTCCTGCAGCCCACAGCGGCCGCGCCGAACCCCATCCTTCATGCTAAACCAATCCCCAGTCCAGCCTGAGCCCCGCACTTAACCCCAGCCCCAGCCCCAGTCATAAACCTGACCCCACCCACACCTCCAACTTAAACTGCAGACTCAGCTTCCACCGTAACCCTACCACAGAACCCTAAGCTAACCTCAAACCAACCTCCGTGTCAGCTACAATTCCCACATCGACCCCATCCTAGCTACACCCCTGATTCCAAACCTAACCCTGACCCTTACCCCACGCCTGAGCTCAGCTCCATCCTGACCCTGACCCAAACCCCAATCTGAGTCCTAACTTGAACTCCTATCACTATCTGCTACTTCATTTTGCCCTAATGTCACTCCAGTCCCAGTCGGTAACCTAAGACTGACCTTAACCCAGCTTTCACCCTAACCCAGCTCAAGTCCACCCAACCCCAATTCCAACCCCAGCACCAGCCTCAGCTGCACTCCTGATCTCTACCTGTGCTCACCACCATCCCAATCACAATACATTCTACCCTTACGTGTATCTCTAGCCTCACCTTCAACCCAAACTCCATCCGTAACCCTGAGGTACCCTATCCCATCCCTAACCCTCTGCTGGGGCTCATTCCCACCCAGCTCTCAGCTAGCAGCGGCCACCATGTGGCTGGACTGGACATGTAGACTTCAGCGTATACACACACACACATCTCGCATATACTAACACACTTCAATTTACACACACTCCTCAGTGTACACACACACACTAGAAAAGGGAGGGAATCTTAGTCTGGTTCTGAGGACTACCCTGAGAGGGCAGGTTGACCAAGTGTCTCCTGCCCCTCCCTTGGGCTGAACCCCTTTGAATTTCCCTCCAATTTCCCCTGCAGTGTTGACTTTTCCCACCCAGGGATTCCCACCCCCACCCCTTTCTTTGGAGCCATCCAGGCTTGCAGCCAGATTGGTTTGTAGATTAGAACAAAGCAGCTCCCAGGGCTTCCCTTCCTCCGTGTCCTGGAGGCTCTGCTCACAAAAGAATACAATGAACACACACTATGCCGGGGTACAGTCCTCATGGGGGTCAGAGTCTAGAGGGGCAGAGACACACACCCAAGTAATCCAACTCAACAAGATCCCCAGTAGGGGAATGTATCCTGTTCTGTGAGAACAAAGAGAGGTTATTTAGCTGAGGATGCAGTGGGGGTTATTTGATCTGGGCCTTAAAGTTTAAGTAGGAGTTCACCTAGTGACAAGGAAGGAAAAGCCTTCCAGGCAGATGGAGTAGTATATTCAAAGGCAGGGATGCTGGGAGAGTTGAGCCTGGCAGGAAAGGCCACGGTGGGGGAGATTAGGCTGAGTTAGTTGGGGGAAGCAGAGCAGAAAGAGGAGGGACACGGTGCGGGCAGGGGGTGGGGGGGATGGTTAGAGGGGCAGGGGGCAAGGGAATCAGGAGGGAGTGGGGAGAGCACATCTGAGGATGATCTGAGGCTGCAGGACAGGCAGGACAGCAGGCCCAGCACCGGATGAGAACAGGCTGTGGCTCAGATGGGCAGGTGGTCTCCAGAGGGGCCAACGGGGACCAGAAGCTGTTGTGGCTGTTGATCAAAGTAATAATAACTGAAGGATCTTTTACTGAGTGCTTTCTGTATGCCAGGCATTGAGGTAAGCATTTTTATAACCTCATTTAATTCTCAAAATAACCCCACGAGGTACGTGGGGTTATTTATTATTATATCGGTCCCCAGAGAGGATACAAGGGGTCCTGATGTTCAGAGAGGGAAACAATTTGTCCAGATTCACACACATAGGAATGGGGCAGTAGATGGGACTCGAACCAGGCCTGTGGATGGCAGAGCTGAGTCCTTCCTCAAAGTCACAGTGGCCAAACCTAACGCCTGCCTTGGTAATCTCATTTCTTAACACTTGAAGCCCCCTGGCAACCTCCTCCTCCCCCCAGGCTGAATTACTCACATTTCCTTGATTATTCCAGGCCTATTTCACCTCCCTGCTGTCTCACATGTAGTATCCTCTGCAAGAAATGGCCTTCTACCCTCAGCCCCTTCTCTAAGAAAATTTCCACCCATTCTCTAAACCTCCTTTGGGAAAGCTTCTTGAACTGCCCCGCCCCTTGGCTGGTTGAATGGCCCCTCCATTCCTCATGCCCACCCACTCCCCTAATCACCCACTGGTCCTCCCTCTTTAAGGGCTAGGCTGGGTCTGCAGCCCCACCCTGGCACATGGCCTGGCCCAGAGCCATCAGTGAGTGTGAGTGGCTGGTCTTGAATGCAGGACCCAGCCCAGCCGCGGGTTAAAGTGGGAGCCCAGGGAGGGGCTGGGGCTCTGATGGCCTCCCCCCGACTGATTTCTTACCGGCCAGGGCTGTCTTGAGCCTTATCTGATTAGGGTTAAGTTGACAAGCAAGCACATGAGACACTGGCAAAGACTCCTGGGTTACTCAGTAACCCTGCCCTCTTTAAAAGTCCCACTGTTTTCCCCTGGCATCCAGAACCAAGCACTCTTCTCTCTTAGGCGCTGCTGCCATGAACACCTTCCTGCTCTCTGCACTGTGCCTCCTTGGGGCCTGGGCCGCCCTAGCAGGGGGAGTCACCGTGAAGGTAAGTTCTCTGTCCCTACTGTGGCCCAGCTGGCTCTCTATGTCCAGGGCCCAGGGCCTGTCCCCTGATAGAGCACCCCTCTGGGGACGGAGTGGGGGGTATGTCTAAGGCTTGACTCTTCCCCAGGGACCCCCTTCTCAGTCCTGCCTCTTACGCCTTCCTCTTCAAACTTGGAGAAAGAACATCAGGTAGAGAAAAGAGAAACAATTTGGGAAAGGCAGGTGATTAGCCAATTTACGGAGTGCCTGCCATGACCAGGTTCCTCAAGTATGTCACTGCGACGCCAGGATCACCATGGCAAGAGAGATTATTAGTCTCATTTTTCAGAGGAGTCAAATAGAGCCTCAGAGAGATTCTGTAACTGGGCATGGGCACATGGTTGGGAAGTGAAGGAGCTTGATTCAGTTCCAGACCTTCCTCCTCAGCCAAAGCCCTGGCCTGGGTCTCAGGAATCACCTGGACAGCCTGGAGGTCCTGACAGAAGGGTGTGCCCATCTGTGTGGATGCCAGCCGTAGGCCAGCCTGGTACTCATCGGGGGCCCCATTCTATCACAGCCAGGCCCCAGGAGGCCTTTTACTGCTTCTCAAACATCAGTCAGGCAGCAGGCTGGAGCCGGGGGCCAGGGGATCAGCCCACACTGCTCTCAGGCAAGGGTGAAGAGCCATGTGGCTTCAGGATGCCTGAGACTTGGTCCCAGCTCTGTGCCTCTCCCTAAAAATCAGCACAGTGACTCCCACTAATAGGCACCTATTGTGTCCCTGCCGCTTCACATCTCTCTTCTCCATTCCTCATATAACAGGCAGACCCTAGGATCCCAGAGTGTAATGACCTGTCCGTGGTCGCAGAGCAAAACCGGGATTCAAACCCAGTGTCTGGCTCTGAGCTCTGACCACCTCATATTGCCCCGCAGTGGAGCACCTGGCTCCCGTGTGCTGCAAACACTGTTTGAGTGCCACCGGGGCTGGAGAGGGGGCAGTCCTCGGGGAAGCGGCCAGGGAGCAGGCTGTAGCCTGGCCTCACACCCTGGACACGTCTCTCTCAGGATGGAGAGTTCTCCTTTTCTCTGGAGTCAGTGAAGAAGCTCAAGAACCTCCAGCAGCTCCAGGAGCCTAGGAGGCCTAGAAATACTGGTGGATCCCTCGTTCCCATCCTCTGTAGCTCCCCGAGGTTTCCCGAAGAACTCAAGCCTCTCTGCAAGGAGCCCAATGCGCAGGAGATCCTGGAGAGGCTCGGTGAGTAACCCCCTCTCTGAAGGGCGGGGCCCAGGAATTCCCTGATTGGTGGCACTTGAAGGAGAGATGTGTTCTGATTGGTGGGATTCCGAGGATGAGCTCTGCTCTGTTTGGTGGGTCTGTTAAGCCCTCGGCTGTGCGGTCCTGGTTTGTCTGGTCTCAGCTGTAACGCCTTTCTGGGTAGGCTCTCCGCCCTGATTGGCTGGCTTTCAGTACTTGTGTCCTGGTTTGGGGTGGAAAGCACCGCTGGTCCGAGAGGACAGGCCTGGGTTTCTCCTGGGTGGCCGATGTTCAAACTCTGGCTCAAGGGAGGGCGGGAGCTTTGGGCAGAGGAAGCTGCCTTCACGGGGCCCCGTTTCTCCTGTCCAGAGGCCATCGCTGAGGATCCGAGCACGTGTGAGATCTGTGCCTACGCTGCCTGTGCTGGATGCTAGGACGGTGGGTACTCGCTACCTTCTGTCCCTCCCCTGCAGGCCGCTCCCCCTCCCCGCAGCTCCACCTACCCAGAATGGAGGAGTGACGAGAGGGCAGCCTGGGGAGGCCCAGCCCCTGCCCGCATCCGAGCTGGAGCTGCCGGTGCTTTCCAAGATCCACCCCCGCCCGTGGCTAATAAACCAGATTCCAGAGTCCTCCTGGTGTTGCTTTCATTCCTTCTTTCATCCCACTTTATGGATGTCTACCCTGCCCTCGCCAGCTCAGGGTTTAGTGTGTTAAGTGCAAGAACCCTGCTCTTCCTGCTAAGCCAGCATCGGTACTGCCCGCCACTCACAGACACCGAGGAGACTTGAATCCAACGACCACCAATGGAGGAGGTGGAACTTCTGCTTTTCTTTCATGATCCCTAAGCCACATGTGAGCTCCTGTGCTGGTTTGGATGACCAACACAAACACTGAGGGGCTATGAGATCAGCCTCTGGCTGGAGAGTGTTCAAGGGGCCTCAGAGTCTGGCCCCGTGCGGACCACTTCAGCACTGCCTCCTGCCCTCACCCCAGGGCCCACACCCCAAGCCATAGTTCTCACTATGTCCTCTGCTTCTCTCACCCCTGCTCACGCCTGATCTCCTGGGAGATCCCTCCTCCCAAGGTTTGCAGGGTTGCTTGATGAGATGGGTGGTGGGGTAGAAGTATTTAATGCTCCTACTCTGGAGCCAAACTCTCTGGGTGTCAGTCCAGGCACTGCTTGTTACCAGCTGTGTGACTCTGGGCAGGTTACTTAGCCTGTTCTCTCCCCTACTTCATAGGGGTGAGTGAAGATTAAATGAGGTACTACAGGGAAAACTCTTAGAGCTCCCCCGGGCCCAGTGTGAGTGAGCACTGTGCTGATGCTGTTATTATTATTATTATTTCTGTCTAGATGGCTCTGCCTTGTGCCTGGCACATAGCAGTTGCTCAGTCAGTGACAGTTCCCATTATTGCCTCCTTCCCAGCCAGGCAGGTGGGAGACGAGGCCAGATGGTGAGTGGGCTCAGTTTAGACTTGAGAGTTGGTACTGGGGAGGCACAGAAGGGTGAGGGGCACTGTTGGAGCAGCACTGCAATGTTCCTCTGGCTTGGTGGGCATGGAGAGCCTGCAGGATGCAGGGCAGGGAGGAAGCTCTGGCCTCGCCGGGGAGAGAGGATGGGGATGGGGAGGGAGGCAGTGATGATAGAGGGATGAGAGGGGCCCAGAGAGACGCAGGAGGCATTGCAAAGGCCCCTAGCCAGACTTGCCTGTGGGGGGAGGACAGGAAGGAGCCAGAGCTCCGAGGGGTGTGGCCTGGAAGGCTGGGAGGTTACAGGATGATTGAGCACAGCTGGGCAGGCAGGAGGGCCCGCTGGTCTGGGGGAATCCACCACGGCCTTGGCCCTGGGAGCTGAGTTCAGAGGGCGTGGCCCCTTTGTACCTGGCTTTTCTCCTCTCTGGCTGCCCGGGACAGAGGCCAGGGAGGAAGCCACCCTGTGGAAAGCCCTTCTCCCAGGAATTCCCAGTCTGGCTCTTGGCCTTTAGTAGAGCACTGAAGGCCCCTGGGGGAAAGCAGTGGCTGCAGGGCATCCTCCCTTGGGTGTCATTAGCTGCAGCTGGGGCCTGGAGTCACAGGGAGGCGGTAACATGATGATTCAGAGCGTAGACCCTGGCCCAGACTTCCTGGGAAGAAGCCTGCTTTGCCACTTTGCTGAGCCTGTGACCCTGGACTAAGTTCTCTCTGTACCTGGGTCTCCTCATTCGTAAAGGTAATACGAATAGTACCTGCTTCACTGAACTGTTGTGAGGACTCGGTGAGTTAATACCTACAAAGAGTTTAGAACAGTACCTAGGGTATAGCAAATGCTCAATAGATGCTGGTATCATTAAAATTCCTTAGGGTCACCAGGATGGAGAGAGGGAAGGAAGGCCTTCCATATGGAGCTGGCCAGGCAGTCCCGGGGAGCCCAAGAAGGAGGGTAAAGGTGAACTCAGGCAGGCCCGGGGGCAGAATCAGCCCAGAAGGGGCACCACGTGGTACCTCCCTCCACCTCCTCCACCGCAGTCCAACCTACGGGAAGGAGGCCCCCGTCCTCCCCCCAGCCCCATCAGGAGCACAGAAGCTCTGGCTCTGCAGCTGGGCCAGGCCTGGAGCTCAGCTTGGGGGGTCAGATGGATCTGGGTGCTCTGTGGCTTCCCAGCCCTGTGATCATGGACGACTCACTCCTTCGATATAAAATAGAGCAACTCCTCAGGCGAGGAAACCAGGAAAATGCCTGACTCAGGAGTCCCACCCACCCAGCTTCCTAGGCAGCTCTGCCTATGGCTCCTGGGGATGAACAAATGGACGCCTGACTCTGTGTGTAGGTGGGGAATCTTTATTCAGCAGCAGGGCTGCCTCAGGGGCCAAACTCTCCTCCAACCGTGGGTCCAACTGCTCGGGCCCTGCAGGGTGGGGTGGGGGGCGGGGACCCCCAGAGCCTGGATGGGAGTGGGTGCTGTGAAGGCAGTGGGCTGGGGGGGGGGGCACGGTGTCCAGGGTGGGCTCAGGGCACCCAGGCCATCTTAGCTGCAGCCAGTACAGGCAACATTCACGCACAGCTCACAGTCGTCAGCAGCGATGCTCCCTGGGCAGAGGAGAAAACTGGTCAGCTGAACCTGAACCTGAAACTTCTGTGGTCCAAGGAGCCACTGACCAGGCAGCCAGAGAAGGCCTGCTTCTGAGAGGGTTTGAGGCAGGGGCCTGGCATCCTTCTCATAGATTAATAAGAGCAAGAAAGTTTAGAAGAAGCGTGAGCAGCTTGGGCTCAAGTCCCAGGTTCTGTCCTCCTAGCAGTGCCTGGGCAAGTCACTTAAACTCTGTGCCTGAGTTTTCCTGCCTGCTCGACTGTATCAGCCTGACAGAGGGGCTGTGAGGAGAGCTCGCAGGCAAAGGGATTGACCCAGGGCCTGGCACTTAGTAGGTGCTCGATAGATACTAGCTACTAGAGATTATCATACTAAGTGAAGTAAGTCAGAGAAAGACAAATATCCTATGCTATCACTCATGTGGAATCTAATTTTTAAAAGTTACAAATAAACTTATTCACAAAACAGAAACAGACTTAACAGATGTCGAAAACAAACTTGTTTGTGGTTACCAAATGGGAAGAGTGGAGGGGGAAGGATAAATCAGGAGCTTGGGATGAACATACACACACTACTATATATAAGATGGATAACCAACAAGGACCTACTGTATAACACAGGGAACTCTGCTCAATATTCTGTGATAACCTATATGAGAAAAGAATCTAAAAAAGAATGAATAGATGTGTATGTATACCTGAATCACTTGGCTGTACACCTGAAACTAACACAATATTGTAAATCAATGATACTCCAATAAAATCAAAAGAAAAAAAGAAAAAAACAAATACTAGCCAGCTGCCGCATTCTCCTGGCCAGCTGTTTCATCCCTCACATTTCAGCTTAGATGTCACCCCATCTTGGAAACCTTTCAGATCCCGTTATGTAACAGGGAAGAGCCACATCTGACTACATGTTGGATCTGTTGTTTCTTTTACTTTACCCTTTTCTTTCCGCTGCTTTTGTTCACTAAAAGGATACTGTCTATACATAATGGCCTGCCTTGGGGAACCCTGCCCCTTTGCCTGAATGTTAAACCAAAGTGCTATTGTTCAGGGAAGCATCCTGACCCTGTCCACCCTGGGGATGGCTGCAAGAAAGAAGAAATTAACACAGCGCCTCCCAGAGGCTGGCCATTCCAAGGGACATTTGCAAAACTTATGGCCTTTTTACTTTACTTCCTCATCTCCTCCCCCTCTCTGTTCTATAAAAGAAACTGGCATCCAAACCCCGATAAGATGGTTTTTTGGAGACCTTAGTCTGCCATCATCTCGGTCTGCTGGCTTTCCAAATAAAGTTGTATTCCATGCCTCAACACCTCGTCTCTGATTTATTGGCCCGTCGTGCGGTTGGACTCAGTAACGCTTATGCCACCGTGGACGTGAGCCATCGCTCTCCCGTGTCCCCACTGTGCCTCCCCCATCATCCCACTGCATTGCAGTCATTTTTATGGGTCCGTCTCCTGTGTCCCCTTCCCCCCAATCTGTGTAGTCTTGGAGGTAGGCTGATCACCCCGTCCAGGTTGCCGGGGACTGAAGGAGTGCCTGGCATGCCTGATTTCAGTGCCCAAACCGGGGAGGCCAGGGGCTTGAGTTTCTTGAATCTCCCTGTTCTCAGCCACTGGGTGTTTAATAGAAACCATGCGAGGTAGAGGAGCTGGGGTCTGGGGAGGAGAGACGATGAGGGGCAGGAGGCTTGCCAGGGGTGGGGGGACTCACTCAAGGCCTGGAAAATGCTGTCCTCTTCCCCAGAGGCACAGATGGGCTGGAGGTCCAGTGGCAGGGCCGGGTTGTGGCACATGGAGGGCCGGGAGCTCTGGGCTTGCAGGTCAGGGCTGGGCACCCATTGCCCCTCCAGGTCATTCAGCTTCTTCACCGATTCCAGCTGGACCTGGAAGCCTTGGTACTGGGGGAGGAGGGAGAGGAGATGGTAGGGCATCAAAACCTGAGCAGGAAGTGGGTGGGGCACTGCCAGGAGACCAGGGTTCCCCAGGGCCCCCAGAGCTTCCCTGTTCTCACGGAGTGGGAAAGTCAAGGTCACACTCGGAAGACTGCCTGCGTGGAAGGTGGTGCCTGGCACTTCACACCCCCCTGTGTCACAGGCTAACTGGGAGATGAGGTCGAGCAGGGCCGTGGAGCACATTGGTGCAAGGCGTGGGCTTTGAAGGCCGGGGGACTTGGGTTCAAATCCTAGCTCTTCCCGACTGGCTGACCATCTCTTTCCCACTCTGAGCCTCATCTGACAAACGGAGATAATCACACTCCACTGCTCCCTGGTGCCTGGTACCCAGGGCACCCTCGATAACTGCATGATTGCCCTTGAACTGACATGGCAAAATGATGGCAATGCCTAGTCTAGCCAGCTGGGCTCCAAAACCAAGGCTGCAGGGAGAAGCTGACACTGTTCCCCAGGATTCCCTTATTCCTTCCCAAGGAGGCCCCGCCCAGAGTCAGGAATGTGCCACCCAGGAGACCAGCGGCAACCTGCCACACCCACAGGCAGGCCCTGTTTCCAGAAGACTCCTAGTCTCACAGCTGCCCTGGAAGGAGACCCAGATTCCCTGCTGTCTTCTCTCTGGGCCTTTGCATATGCTGTGCCCTCTGTCTGGAGCAGTTGGTGACCTCTGTGCCTGGCTACCTCCTGCTCATCCTGCAATGTCAGCTCGAGTTACCAGCCAGGGCAACTTTTTCTGGTGACCCTCCGCCCTCCTCCCCATACATGGGTGAATACAGAGAGTTGTGGGAGCATAAAAGAAGTCTCCCTGCCCTCTGGGCTCTTCAAGGGCAGGGATCACATCTTGTTCCACATCTGAACTCTGACTGAGAGGGGCATTTGAGGAGAGCAATGCTGAACGACCATAATCTATTGTTATTCTCATCACCATCATAGCCACCATTGGCGTCCCAGCCGCTCCCGCCCCCACCCGCTGTGCCCCTGGGCTGTGACTGGGCGTTGGGCTGAGCCCTGGGTCCTCAGCTATCCTCAGTGAATTGCCCAGCGTTCCCTCTCCATCCCAGCCTCTCACCATGGGGACCCTCAGGACAAACCTGGATGTAGACCGACTGTGCGCCCTGCAGCAGTGCCAGGAAAACCACAGCAACCCCACACAGCAGCAGCCCTGACGCTGCCCTGCAAGCCATCTCGTTCCCTCTGTGTCCCGCCGTCCACCAGGCTCCCACCTGCTTCCCCAGTTAGCAGCTCTTTATAGGCCGGGTTCCAGCTCCGTGGTCACTCATTAACTGGCCAGCCAGGGTGGGGTCGACAGCTGGCTGGCATCCTGACAAGCCCAGAAACCATTCCCGGAAAAGGGGTTGGGAATGATAGAGGTGAGGAGGCCCAGAGCACACCGCAGCATATGATGCAGTGTTAAGCGCCTGCCTTGTGCGCAAGACAGCTAGCGAGTGGGGTGAGAGGGAGGCCGTTTCACAGACAGGGAAAGTGAGGCTCCAGAGGTAAAGTGCCTTGTCCCAGGTGACAGAGCTAGTCAATAGCAGAGCAGGTCCTCAGGCATCTGACCCAGCTCAGCCTAGGGTTCTTTCTCAGGTCAAAATGTGCAGACAGACAGGTTGGTCCAGGGCAAGGTGGGCAGACACAAGGCTGACCTCAGAGTTCTCCATGCCCTCAGACCCATGTCTCTCCCACTCCCCTCTCCCCAGTTCTATTTAAGGACCATCCTTCTGATCAGTCCCTGCCCAGGCCCTCAACCTGTCTCTGCCTGCCATTTCCCATGGTGATGGGTACACTCAGGCCAGGTATTGTCCATCTCACCTGTCGGTGCCTTTCAGAAGCCAGTAGCCTACCCCGGTATGGAGGAAAGAGCACCTGCCTTGGAGACAGACTGACCTGGGCTCAAATCCTGATCCTGCTGCAGCCGCGTGATCTTGGCAAGTCACATCGACTCTGACTGAGCCTTAGTTTTCTCTTCCATCAAATGGGCATAATGATAGAATCCACCACAAGAGGTTGCTGTGAGAGTGATGGGGCTGGGCCCGCCTGAGCTCGTCCTCGTCTGGGGGTAACTCGTGCTGTCACAGGTCCCTTAATTTCACAGTTGCCATTCGGGGCAGTGTGTGACCTACGACCTCTGTGATTGAAGGTTGGGTCAGGGAGAAGTGGGCGAAGTCTGCAAGGGTGTCATCACCACTGCCAGCCCAGGCAGCTGTCAACAGCGTCCATCCCAGGGCTCTGCTCTGTCAGGCACGGAGCCTGGCATGCAGTAGGTGCCCCGTGCATAACATTGAATTGAAGCCCAGATAGCCCATCTGGCTATTTCAGGACCACTCTCCAACCTGTGGCTAAAATCTGATGTCATTGTATTCCCTGAGGCTGATCCTCCTTGCACGAGCCTAATCCCATCTCGTAGCAGCTTTTGCTGCTGCTTTCCACCTGCCTGAAACGCTCATCTTCTTCTTTCTTTTCTTGGGGGTGAAATGAAAAAAGCTTGAGTGAACTTCGGTATTTCCTTTGTCTTGCTTTGAATACGGACTTTGACCTTTACTCCTATGAGTATGAAGAATTTAATAGACTTTCTTACATGATTTCATATCTGTAAACTGAAATAACTGTCAGTAACAATAACTCTCTTTTCTCTCCTATGCAGGCGCCATGCTGTTCTATGGGCCTAATCCCATTCAGTCTGATGGGACAGTGTAATAATTGTCTTCATTTTACAGATGAAATTCCTTTCACAGGCCCAACAAGTTCAAGCACTGTGTGAGCAGCAGCTTTTCTCTCTGGAATTCCTACCCCTGCTCAGCTGATGGTGGAAGGAACACAGGACTTGCATGTAAGGAGATCTGGGTTCAAACCCAGACTCCAGCACTTCTCACCTGTGTGACCTTGCGTGGCTTCTCCAAGCCTCCATTTCTTCATCAGTAAGTGGAGGAAATAATGGACAACCTCACAGTGGCTATTGTGAGGAAAAACTGGACAGTCCCATCCCAAAGGAGCCTGTGACTCTTCCTTTCCCCAGCACGTGCCTGGTCTGTGGGGGACATGTCGTGAGTGGTGGTTTCCCTGCCTCTCCTTCCCCATGCAGCCCTCCCTGACAGGCCCCATCTCTGAACCTGCGGATGGGACACTTCTGATCTTCGAATCCCCAGTCCTTGCTCTCTCCACCAGGCAAGCTCAGCCCCACGGGCCAGACACCAAGAGGCAAAGAACAAGCCTGTAGGTTTGGAGGCCCCGGTAGCCATGGTCTTCCCTTCTCTGTCTTTCAGCTCTGCCAGCCAGGGCCCATCATGTGTCACTCTTTCCCTGGGAACAAGGTGTGACTTCCTTGTCTGCCTAATCTGACTCAGATTCGTATCTCAATGCTGCCCTTCCTAATCTCTTCACCAATGACCCACCATCCATCATGCCACAGATGCACAGACACAAACCCTTGCCGCTGCCCCCATTCAGCCAGTGTGTGTTGACGTTTCTCAGGGCGCTGCCTTCTTGAGGGACATGGGAAGTGACTGTCATGCCAGCCTCGACTCTGGTCTCTGTGTGGAAACCTCGAACATGGAGGAGAGTGGGTGGCAGTTTGCCTCTGTGTGTATTTGGGCTGCTCCTCTCTCCGCACTGGACTCCCTGCCCAGTGTCCACTGCCACGGTCCCTCCCTGCCCCCAAACTGACCATTTCCCAGCAGCATTTGTCACATCTGACCACTCCATCTTTCTTGGAATAAAACACCTTCTCTACTTGGCTTCTGGGACACACGCTCTTCCGATTTTCTGCCAATTTCATTGGCCCATCTTCTCAGTTTCCTTTGTTGTTTTTTTCTTCTCTTCTTGACCTCTAGAGCTTAGAATGCCCCAGGGGCTCCAGGGCTCAGTCCTTGGACCACTTTCCTCTGTCTGTAGTCACCCCCTTGGAGATCTTATCCAGTCTCAAGGACTTTAGTGCCATCGGTACCCTGTTCACTCCCTAGCCTGATCTCTCCCCTCAGCTCCAGACTCATTTATCTACCTCCTCAGCATCTCCCAGAACAGGTGAGGGTACTACCATTCACTCAGTTGCTCAGGCCAAAAATCTGGGGGGGGGGGGGTTATGATTGACAAATTCAATTCATTAGCAAATCCAGTTGGCTCTACCTTCAAAATATTTCTAGACTCCAACCACGTCTCATCATCTCCATTGCCACCGCCAAGGTCCAAGCTATCACCATGCATCACTGGTCTCGTGGATTCTTGCAACAGCCTTGTATGAGTCAGGATTCTCCAGAGAAACAGAACCAATCCTGTTACATATTTATATATATTCTTTCTGTCTATCTATCTTCTATCTCTGCTAGATTTATTATTTTATTAAATTTAATTAATTAATTAATTAATTTAAAATTTTTTATTGGAGTAGAATTGATTTACAATTCTGTGTTAGTTTCAGTTGTACAGTGAAGTGACTCAGTTATACATATACATATATGCACTCTTTTTTAGATTCTTTTCCCATATAGGTCACTACAGAGTACTGAGAGGAGTTCCCCGTGCTATACAGTAGGTCCTTATTAGTTATCTATTTTATATACAGTAGTGTGTATATGTTAATCCCAATCTCCCAATTTATCCCTCCCACCCCCTTACACCCCTGGTAACCATAAGTTTGTTTTCTACATCTGTAACTCTATTTCTCTTTTGTAGATAAGTTGTCTAGATTTATTTTAAAAGCTTGGCTCATTCAATTGTTGGAGCTGGCAAGTTTGAAATCTGTAAGGCAGGTTGGCATGCTGGAAATTCAGATGCAGTCTTGAGTCTGAATTTTGCAGGACAAGCCAGCAGGTGGGAAACTCAGGCAGGGTTTCCATATTGCAACCTTGAGGCAAAATTCCTTCTTCTTCTTCGGGAAACCTCAGTCTTTCTAAGGCCTTCAGCTGATTGAATGAAGCCCACATACATTTTTCACTTAAACTCTACTGATTGTAAACATTAATCACATCTGAAAAAATATCTTCACAACAGCATCTAGACTGCTGGTTGACCAAACAACTGGGCACCACAGCCTGGCCAAGAGAGGTCTCCAAAGAGATCTCTCTGTATCCACTCTTGCCTATCTTCAGGCCTCCAGGTGGCAGCCAGAGTGAGCCTGTTAAAATGTAAGTCAGACCATGTCTCTCCTCTGCTCAAACCCACTAATGGCTTCCCACTTTACTCAGGGTAAAATTCAAAGGCTTCCACTGGTCTTCCAGGTCCCTTTGGCTCCCCTTCACATCTCTGAGCTCATCTCTAAAAATTCTGCCCTTCACCCTCTGGGTTCCAGCTACACCAACTTCCTTGCTGTCACCCAAACTTGCCAAAAGTTGCTTACCTCGGGACTCTGCTCTTTACCCACGCACTTATATAACTCACCCCGTCACTTCTTCCAGGTCTCTGCTCAAATGCCACTTCCCCAAAGAGATCTTTCCCGACCATCCTACCTCAGAAAGCTTCCCCATCACTCCTGGTTCCCTTAACCTGCTTTCTTGTAGCACCTGTCATATACACACATTTCACTTCTTGCATTTCTTTCACTACTAGAATGCAAGGAATTGGTCTGTTTGGTTCTTCCCAAACAATATATGGCAACTAATTGGTGCTTAATAAATACCTGATGAGTTGAATAAATGAATATGAGTCAAATGTTAACTCCACCAACCACTAGATGTTTGGTCTTGGAAAATGTCCTACTTCTCTGAGCCTCATTCATCTTGTTTAGCATCTTCCTGCCATATGTAAGGGGCCTGGTGACTTCAAAAAATGTGAAGACATTTGTGAACTAGTGTGCCTAGTTGTGAAATCATTTGTTTATCAAGAAACAAAATCCTTTTTGTGTCGTATGTGCATAGCAAACTCTAGGGTATATAATAATTTAATCCACACATATTTATTGACGGCCTATTATGTTCCAAGCACCATTCTAGGCACAAGGGATACAGCAACCAGCAAGACAGACAAAGCCACTGCCCACAGAGCAGTGCTGGTGGCTTGGAAATGGTGGGTTGGGGTGGTGTCAGAACAGGGATGTTGAGAAGAAGTTGGATTCTAGACATTCGTTGAAGTCAGAGCCCAGAGGATTCTCTGTTCCCTTGGATGTGGAGGGTAAATGGGGAAGAGTCAAGGACAGCTCAACGTTGTTCCACGTCAGATGGGGCGGCCACTTACCGAGATGGGAAGCAGGGAGGAGCAAGTCAGGTGAGGGTCTGGAGAGTTCAGTTTGGTCATGTTGAGTTTGAGATGCCTGCTTGACCTCTGAGTAGAGATATGGTATGGGCCACAGATATACATGTGTGGTCATCAAGGAGGATCTGATACTTAGAGTCTTGAAACTGGATTGAGAGAGTGACTGGTTGGAGAAGAGGCCGGTCCCAGGGCCGAGCTGTAACAGGGCCCTGCAATATTTGGAGGTAAAATAGAGCAGGAGGAACCAGAAAAGCCAATGGAAAAGGAGCAGTAGATGGAGCCCCAAAAGAAGGTTGTGTGTCTTCAAAGCCAAACGAAAAAGTGTTTCAGGAACAGCAGCATGCTCCCTGGGGTCAAATGCTGGGTTAGCGCTGGTAAGGTGAACACAGAACTGTCCCTGGATTTAGCTACATGGAAGTGGCTGGTGACCCTGACAGGATCAATTTCAGGAAAGTAGTGGATGTAAACCTGATGAGAGTGGGATCAAGAGAGAAGAGGAGGACAGGAAATAGACACGGCGAGAATGCAGGTCTGGCTCTAGAGCTAGAGAGCTTAACTTTCACTTTGAATTAGAGGGTAAAATGGAGAGATGACAAATTTAAAGAAAAATCGGTGTATTGGGTTTCACACCTAAGCAGAGTCGATCTAGAAGACCCTGTATGGGGAATTGTATAAACCAAAGTGTGGTGGTTTTCCAGCAGCTTCCCTAATGAGATTTTGGCCCTTCCCTGAATAAGTGGGTGCCCTAGTGAATGGTTCTATTTTTGCTATGGCCAATGGGAGACTCAGAACCAAATCTGTACCCCAATATAAGTAACTACACTGAATCTCATTCAACCTGTGACTTCCCTTTTGACTCATTTCCCCAGTCTACCCATATTGTACTGATCTTGACACACACACACATACACACACACACACACACACACACACACACACACACACAGCCCTTTCAGGTTGGTTTGTGTTCTCCCCAGCTCCAATTGTCTTTATGGACTGGGGTTTGGGTAAAGTGTTTAAACACAAATGAGTGGATCAGGGCTGTCCCCTGGTGTCAGGCAGGGAGCACTGCAGGCAGAGAAAGCCGAGCTGCCCTTGTCCTTAAGGCATCCTTCTCTGAGCCACCCCTGGAGAGTTAATGGACGAGGAGACACATACTCTCTGATTTGAGGGGCAGTGGAAAGCCTCTGTCCCCATGTCTCCTCCCAGGGGTGGAGGGTCCTGCCAATGTGATTGTGACAGTCTCCATAAAGGGAAGCGCATGAGGTCGTTAGGGCAGACCCCCTGCTTGCTGGCTGGTGTCAGAGTCCTGTGGTCTCCAGGTAGTGGATGCTGAGGTAAACAAGAAGACTGCAGTGGACAGGGGAGGGAGGAGAAAGTGCAGAGGCCGCAGGTGGGACATGGCACTGAAACTGGGGCTTGGGAGCGGCTAAGGGGCAGCCGGAGGCGGCGGGGAGCCACAGCAAGGGTGGGACACCCGGGCCTCCAGGGTCTGGTGTTGCCTGAGCTGCGCTGCTCTCTTGGGAGGAGTTGGCGTGTCTCTGACCTTGGCTTTTGTCGGTGTGTTTCTGCCTTCCTCCCACTGTGGTCAAAGGTGTGTGAGCACGTGTGTGCGTGCCTGCCTGCTGTGAGTACGTGTATATATGTGTGCACTTTGTGTCTATAGGTGAGTGTGTGTGCGCACATGTGTGGTAGGTGAGTGCGTGTGTGTACGTGTGCATGCGTGTGTGAGAGCATGTGAACACGGGTAGGCTGTCTGCGTCTGTGTGGGCATCTGCACGTGTGAGTGTGGGTGGTGTGTGGATAGGTATGTGTAAGCGTGTGTAGGCATGTGTGTGTGAGCATGTGCGTGTTTATGTCTGCATGAGTGTGTAAGCGGGGGAGTGCGAGTGTGTGCCGGGTGCTGGAAGGGAGGCCTCTGTCTCCTGGCTGTGGACAGGGGCCGGGTGGCCGCCAGGGTCCCTCTGAAGCAGGACTGGGCCCGGGCGCGGGGGCTCAGGGCTGGGAGGGTGGAGGCCGGGACTGGGGGAGCAGCCTTCGTGCAGCTGCCTGGAAGCCGGGGGATTAACGGAGGACCCAGGGAGGCGTCCAGCCCAGGGCAGCCGGATCCGAATGTTCTCGCTTCTTCAACTGCCCCAGCACCCTCCAGCAGCCGCCCGGATGCTGTGGTTTTGGAGTCAGGCAGAGCCGAGGTCACACTGCTGTGGGCTCTCGAGCAAATCATTCCCTTCACTGAGTGTCAGTTCTCTCGATGGTGACATGGAAACAGCACACTGTGGCGGCGGAAGGGGGGTGACGAGGGCACAGCAATGCCAGCGAGTGTTCACTGGGGACTGACGATGAGCCGGCCCTGATCTAAGGGCTTTACAAGCGCAAGCACATGGCTTCCTCACGTCCCCCTCGGTGGTAGATAGCGTTCCTTTTACAGAGAACACCGGGGCAAGGGAGGTTTTATAACTCTCCTGAGGACACACAGCTTGTAAGTGGCAGAGCTCCCGAGCTGGTGTCATAAGCACTATACACCTGGCCTGTATGAGCGGTAAGTGGATATAAGGCAGCCCTTGCCATGCTGGGCACTTCGTAGACCCTCAATAGCTGTCCCCTCGTCCCCTCTACCCTCTGTCCCTCCTAGGAGTTAAAGGCAACAGTTGAGGGAGAGGGTGAGTCCTCTTCATATCCCCCATGAATGCTACCTCTCAGAAGTTCTGGGAGTCCTGGAATTTGCCAAAGAAATGACCTGGATGTTGGTTCATGTATCCCCACCACTGGCAATGTGACAGTAAAAACAACATACTGTTATAGATGCATATACATAATGGTTAGATGCAGTCGTTCATTCGGCCAACATTTATTGAGCTTCAGTTCTTTGCTGGGCACCAGGGCTCAGAAATGGATAAGACAGTCCCTGCCCTCAAAGGGCTCATGGTCCATGAGGACAGGTGCGGTCAATGCTGTGTGACAGACACGGGGGGGCGTGGGGAAGCTCAGGAGGTGCCAGGAACCCGGAGGAGGGCCCACCTGCCTCCAGCGCGGAAGCGGGGGCCCTTCCAGCCGTTTGCTTACATCTCATGCCTGGGATGCTCCTGCGGCCCTCTCCCATGTCCTGCCCCAGCACCCTTCTTCCAGGAAGCCAGCCCAGACCACAGTCCTTCCTCTTCTTGGGCACTTCCGCAGCCCTTGTGCCCCCTCCGTGGAACCCAGCCCCTGCTACCTTAATTGTTTCCGGTTTGGGTGCAAGGGACCCGTCTCCACAGTTAGGCTGCATCCCCTCCAGGACACACAGCCTCCATCTCACATTCCCGAGGTGGTCCCACACAAGCCCAGGACACACCATCTTTACCGATGCTCCAGTTGGGGGTTCTTTGTTTGCAGCCCATGGGCTGAGCTGCTAAGGAAATCCTAACTGCTGAGTCAGGGACCCCCGCTTTGCCAAGCAGGATTGAGTTTCATTAAGTGGGGATGAAATACAAATTCCCCACAGCATTCATGGGATTGATGTCCAAGGTGCAGCTGCCATTTATGTTTTGAAATTTGCAGTTGGGGATCATTGTGAAACTTGATTGCTCTGTCTTGGGGACTTCTTAAAGTCCAACTCCCACAATAAGGCCAATCAGACTCAACCATCAGATGTCAAATAGGAGCTAATGAACCATTCACAGGCTGGGGAGAGAAATCAGACAATCTCTTATTTCAGGATTATCCCTTCCAAATATTGAATCTGAACTGTAAGCAGAATTTGCTATAATTGTGTCCTCCTCCTCACGGGTGTGGAGGATCATTGGCATTCGTTTCGTGTCTCGGCTTTCCAGAGAGAAGCTTGACAAGCCAACCCGCCGCTTTCTAGAGGCACATGCTCCTGGGGTACCGTTCGACAGGCAACGGGCAGGGGGTGCTGGGAGTCCTCCTGCCCCCCTGGCTGAGTCGGTTGAGCTCGATGTTGGCTGGGTGTCCCAAGTGCCTGTGTGGCAGCCTCTTTGTGGGAGAGGGCGGTCAGTATTGAAGGAGGGGGACGCACTCACATAAGCTCCACTGGAAGCCCGGGTGTGGCTTCAGGAGGGTTGCTGGAGCCCAGGGACAAAGGAATGTGTCTGGTCTCTACTCCTTAATCTGTTGCATTGGGATCTGCGAAGGCTAGCACCTCGGCTGCCACCCTGTTGGCTGATGCCCAAGTATATATGCTGTTCTCTGGTGCCCCTTTGAAACATCTGGCTGGGTGGGTTGGGTTATAATAGAGGGTTTGCCATCACTTCTACCTGGGGCAGCACTATGATGCAGGAGGTGTTTACTCTCCTCTTGCTTCCTTTAGGAATTGAGGGTAGCACGGTGGTGAGTCATTCCCTGTGGCAGAGATGGCTGGCTGTCCATCAGAATTTCCTCTCATCTCTCATACTACACAGTCCTGGATGGAAAGCAGCTATCTGACCAGCGATATGCAACTAGGCTTGCTCACATAACTGGCTTTCATCACTGAAATGTGAGAAGAAACAGTGAGGGCTATTTACAATTTAAGGCTCTTAAGAGGCAGTGCACCTTCCCCATCCTGATTTCCCCCTTTTACTGATTGGTTTCAAATGGTGACAAGGCTCTACAGGATGGCAGAGTCACAGAAGGAAAGAGCCGGGGTCCCTGAATCAACATGTTCAGGATAGGGGGCCATGTAAATAGAGTGCATTTAATGGTTCATCCTTCCCTGTAGCTATTGTCATGTGAACTTGGAGTACCTCCTGTAAAGGTGGAGTATGTTGGTTAAATCAATGGAAAAAAAAAAAAAATATATATATATATATCCCATTGCTTTGGCCAATAAACTGAGGTAGAAGTGATGGTGTGCCAGTTCCAAGCCCAAGTGTTAAGAAATATTTGCATGTTTCTGTCTATTTGTTTGCACCTTTGTCATCTCCATATGAACATTTCTGACTGGTCGGCTGGAGAAGAGACACATGGAGTGAGCCAAGACACCCCAGTTGTGCAGCCAAGGCCAGCCTAGACCAGCCTTCAACCAGCAACCCATGAACTGGTTGAACGAGCTGGTGAATGAGCCCAGCAAGGTCAGCGGTGCTATCTTGCCAAGCCCCATCTGCTTCCAGATGCCTGTGCAGTAAGCACTTACTGCTGTGTGCCACTGAAGTTTTGTGGTGTTTGTTAGGCAGCATCAGGACACTAGATAACTGATACCGCAGTCTACCAACCAGGAATGAATCTATTTCTGGACTCTGCTGTGAGTAAGAGAGAAACTTCTATTGTGATGGAAGGTTGTACATTTTGGAGTTGATTTTTAATAGCAGTTTAACTTACCCTAATTAAAACAACCCACTTCTTGCACGGCTTGCCCATCGCTTCATGATGAAGGATCTGGAAAAATCTCTCCAGGTCCATCCAGCATATCTTTTCCTCTTTCTGCACACCAGTTGCGCTGGATTTCCCTCAAGTCCTTGAGTGTCCCAGGCAATTTCCAATATCATGACCTTATCTTATGCATTTCCTCTGCTTAGAACACCACTCCTCACCACATAGCATAGCTAACTAACTCTCAGCTAAAATTCCCCACCCTCCCACCCCCTCCCCAGCCAGCAAGTTTACTCTAATTCTCAGAGGAGGTTACTCCCCTGTTAAGGTGGTCTCAAATCCCTGTGCACGTCCTTGGTGCCTTTGAGACTCCCAGCCCAGGTACATCTTCTCCATCATGAGGCAGGACCCCATCTGGTGTGTTCATGGTGGGTCCCTCCCATCGGGCACACACGTGGCACATTGTACAGGCTCCATGAGTAGTTTTTGAGTAAATGGGTAGGTGTAGGTAACATTTTCTGGACTAGGGTTACCAAGGCTTTTCAACAGAACACCTTTGAGCTTGTGAGGACATATGAGGGACCTGCCTCTCCTTCACAGGTGCTGTCTAGTTGTATGTTCATTTTTCTCTCAACCTTCCTTCCCAGCTCAGGCTCTTAAGTGGCCATCCAGTGAGGTGGTGGGCTCTGTAATTAGTCTGCCTGGGCCCAAATTCTGGCTCTGCTCCTTACCAAATGTGATCTCTCTGACAGGTTTCTTAATGTCTCCCTGTCTCAGTTTCCTCATCTATAAAATGGGGTTTATGAGAGTACCCATCTCATAAGGTTGCTCTGAGGAAAAATGAGTTCATATGTGTAAAGCATATTCACAGAGCCTCACATATGGTGAAAGTTATAAAAGCATAGGCTATAATTATTCAAGGTCAGGGGCTATATTTTATTCATTTTTGTATCTCCCAAGTGCTTAAATCTATGCTGGCAAAAAGAATGTGCTTAATACGTGCCTTTAAAGAAAAAAAATTCCAGAGGGTTAAAAAAAAAAGACTTCATTATTATTATTATTACATTTTTTTTAGGCTGTGTCGAGCGGCTTGAGGAATCTTAGTTCCCTGACTAGGGATTGAACCCGGGGTTCCGGCAGTGAAAGCACAGAGTCCTAATCACTGGACCAGCAGGGAATTCCCTCATTATTTTTTTAGAGCAGGTTTACCACTAAATTAAGAGGAAGGTACAGATATTTCCAATACACCCCTGGCCCCACACATGCATGGCCTCCCCCATCATCAACAACACTCACCAGAACGTTACCTTTTTCTTTAAAACCAAGAATGAACCTACATTGATACATCGTGATCACCCAAAGTCCGTTGTTTACCTTAGGGTTCACTCTTGGTGTTGTGTATTTGTGGGTCTGGACAAATGTATAATGACATCCATCCATCATTATGATACCACACAGAGCATTTTCACTGTGATTATTTTGTTTTGCTTTTGTCACCTCATCATGTCATGAGTTCATAGGGAATGGGTCCCAGCAGCTCAGGCTCCTCTCCATCGGTCTCACAAAGCCTGCATCTCTTGGGGGAGCTGGCCAGTGCTTCCCTTGAACCTGAGCACTTTTCTCCTTGGCTCCCTCCTATCCCGGCTCTTAGAACACTTAATACACTCAACACATATGCTCCTTCTCTTGGCAAGAATCTTGCCCTTCACCTGTTTGTTTACAATAATGCCAGTGGCACACAGGGCCACGTCACAGACTCCTTCAGTTTTGCTTTGGTCACATTCACAGGTGTTCCCTTTGGAACAGTGCTAGTCCCTGGAAGTCGATATCACTTTCTTTGTAGGTTCACGTGTATGTGGCCAAAGGAACAACTTCCTGTTTTCTAAAAGGCCTGGAGAACATACAGCGGGTGCTTCTCCTCTTTCCCTTTGTGTTAGTCATTTTGGCGAAATTACTGGAAGATGGTGGTTCTGGCTGAAAGGCCATAAATGCTTTTCGAATGAATGAATCAAAAAAAGCCTCAGAAATAGTATTGGGAAAAAAAGATCAAAACGTATAAGCTGATATGCCTGTTCAGCAAGGTCCTACTGTATAGCACAGGGAACTAAATTCAATATCTTGTGATAAACCATAATGGAAAAGAATCTGAAAATGAATATATATATATGTATAACTGAATCACTTTGCTGTACAGCAGAAATTAACACAACACTGTAAATCAACTATACTTCAATAAAGTAAATTAAAAAAAAAAAGAAATAGCTGTTCAAGTCCAGAGTCGGCTCCTAGTTCACATATGGCTCAAATCAGCAATCACGGAAGACTATTCTCATGGTGTTTTACAACATCTTGTTTGGACCCCAATGGCACCCCAACTTGGTCCCTGCCTTCCTTCCCTTGAAGACTTGCCACTACTGGGATCCTGAAGAAGTGGCCCAGGAATGACAGCGACGCCAAAAATTTTCAAGCATCATTGACTAGTCCGAGATGATACACTTGATGGGGCAGAGTTCATTGATACGTGTTTTGACCTGTTTATTTAAAAATGCACTGTGTTGAAAGTAGGTGTAGAGGGAACTTACCTCAACATAATAAAGGCCATATATGACAAACCCACAGCCAACATCATTCTCAATGGTGAAAAACTGAAACCATTTCCACTAAGATCAGGAACAAAACAAGGTTGCCCACTCTCACCACTATTATTCAACATAGTTTTGGAAGTTTTAGCCACAGCAATCAGAGAAGAAAAAGAAAAAAAAGGGATCCAAATCGGAAAAGAAGAAGTAAAGCTGTCACTTTTTGCAGATGATATGATACTATACATAGAGGCAGGCAGATTCTCAACCACTGTGCCACCAGGGAAGCCCCCTCTGCCCATTTTAAAATCAAATTGTTTGTGCGTTTTTGCTTTTGAGTTGTATGAGTTCTTTATATATTTTGGATGTTAACCCCTTATCAGATATATGGCTTGCAAATATTTTCTACCATTCCATAGGTTGTCTTTTCATTTTGTTGGGTGTTTCTTTTGCTGTGCAGAAGCTTTTTGGTTTTATGGAGTCTCACTTATTTATTTTTGCCTTTGTTGCTTGTGCTTTTAGTGTTATATTAAAAAAAAATAATTGCCAAGACCTATGTCAAAGAGATTTTCCCCTATGTTTTCTTCTGGGAATTTTAAAGACTTACATTTAAGTCTTTAATCCATTTTGAGTTAATTTTTGTGAGTGGTGTAAGATAGCGGTGCAATTTCATTTTTCTGCATGTGGTTGTCCAGTGTTCCAGGCAAAACATTTTTATAACAATAACTCAGATCTGAAAGATGATATATCCAAAGATTATGGATTAAGTTTCTTAATCTGATATCTAGGAATAGATATAAGAATATGTCTACATGTTCTCAGAATCCTCAAGAAGTTTCCTTTTATTGGGAGTATATATTTTATCAAAGGGAAACACTGACATAAGGGACCTGAGATTTTGTACTCTCCAGTCTCTAACTAGGTGGTGTGTGGTCTTAGTTAAGACCCTCATTTAAACACATTGACCTTAGAATCTTTCTCTTAAAATAAGGTTCCTGGATCAGGTGAACTCTGAAGCTCTTCCAGCTTTAATAGTCTATACCTCTATGACTATCCCTCTAACTGGGTTGTAACCTGAATTTCTTTGTAATTTCTTGTTCAGAGGAGAGGGCACTAGCCAGACATCAGATCTATTCTAATTCTGCTTTTGATAATGATTGTTAGGAAAATGCTGATGGAATTACTTTTCTGCTTCATGTTTTTGGTTTTTTATTTGAGACTTGAAAGTGGTAACCTAAAAAAAAAAGAAAAACTTGACTTCTCCCGGCTAGCAGACCTAAATAGACATTTCTCCAAAGAAGATGTACAGATTGCCAACAAACACATGAAAGAATGCTCAACATCATTAATCATTAGAGAAATGCAAATCAAAACTACAATGAGATATCATCTCACACCGGTCAGAATGGCCATCATCAAAAAATCTACAAACAATAAATGCTGGAGAGGGTGTGGAGAAAAGGGAACTCTCATACACTCTTGGTAGGAACGTAAATCGATACAGCCACTATGGAGAACAGTATGGAGGTTCCTTAAAAAAGTAAAAATAAAACTACCATACGACCCAGCAATCCCACTACTGGGCAAATACATCTGAGAAAACCAACATATATATGGAATCTAAAAGAAAATGGTCATGAAGAACCTAGGGGCAAGACAAGAATAAAGATGCAGACTTACTAGAGGATGGACTTGAGGACATGGGGAGGCGGAAGGGTAAGCTGGGACAAAGTGAAAGAGTGGTAGTGTATATTGACATATATACACTACCAAATGTAAAGTAGATAGCTAGTGGGAAGCAGTCGCATAGCTCAGGGAGATCAGCTCCATGCTTTGTGACCAGCTAGAAGGGTGGGATAGGGAGGGTGCGAGGGAGGGAGACGCAAGAGGGAAGAGATATGGGGATATATGTATATGTATAACTGATTCACTTTGTTATAAAGCAGAAACTAACACACCATTGTAAAGCAATTATACTCCAATAAAAACGTTAAAAAAATGCGTCTTGTTACTGAAACATACATCCCCAAATTGTCCCAGTTACTTTTTCACCATTATTTGGAAGAAGACTTGGCAGCAAATCTGGATGTTGGGACCTTTCTGGAAATTGTCGCCATCACATCATCTATCAGAAGCGACTGGCTACTTAACTTTATGCAGGCAGTTGTCAGTCCTTTAATCCTCTCAACACCTCTGTGAGGGAGTCTCCCCCACTTTAGAGATGGAGAAACTGAGGCTCTGGGAGATAAAGTCAGGTGCCAAGGTGGCACAGGAGGAACTGGTACAGCTAGGATCCAACTCCAGAGCATGGTGTGGGGCAGGCATGGTATCTCCTGTGGACCACAGGTGTAGTATCGAAAAGGCTTGGCAAATGCTGCCCTAGAAATCCTACTCCGTGACAGCCCATTATTTCAAAAACATTGGTTGAGTGTCTTTGCTGTGTGAGGAGGCTGCAGGGGGACAGGAAGGGTGTCTAACAGTTGGAGCTGGAGAAGGGAAAGGCCTCCTGGGAGGCAGGGAGCTTCCTCTCATCTGACAGGGCCAAAGGTGGTCGTGGGGCATTTGTGTCAGCAAAAGGCTGACCTGGTGACCCCGAGAGTTCCTTCTATTCTTGAGCCTATGGGCCTATGTCTGACTTGTATCCAAGTGGCCCTTGAAGTGGTGCCATTTCTGCTCTAGAAAGGAGCCACGTCATGCAGGCATCCATAAGGGCAGGCTCCCCAACCTGAAATGGTCCTGGAGCTGGTCCACTGTCCTGCCAGCAAGGCCAGCAGCAGAAAACCCATGTGACTTTAGGCCCACTCTACTCATAGGTGAGGAGTCCTTCAGTTAATAGCATGGGTTTGGGGCCCAACAGAGCTAAGCTTGAATTTTAGCTCAGCCACTCCCAAACCGGTCTTGGTCTTAGTTTCCTTGTGTGTAAAATGGGGATAACTCTTGTACCTTCTTCTTTGCTTTGTTATGATGGGTAAATGAGTAATGCATATAGCCCAAGACTGGAACAGAGATGAATGTTTATCAAAACAACCAGAATTGTCCAGGTATTTTGCCCTAAGGTTGTATATTTGGCCTGCTTGGAAATCCTTAGTGTGAAGTAATAATACTAGATAACATTTATGTAGCACATACTAAGTGCCAGACACTTAGTGATAAGAGTTTTAGGTGTGTTAACTAATTTAATTCCTATGTCAACCTTATGAAGTGGGTATTATTATTATCTTCATTTCACAGAGAAGGAAACCGAGGCACAGAGAGGTCTGTCCTGGAAATCTCTTGAGAGGTTCCATATGGCTGTAGGCTGCTCAACAAGAGGGTGGTTTGGTATGAGATGAGAAAACCTATTCTTAACATCTAGCAGAGCAGTCTTAATGATACACCCAACATCTGTGAGACCACCTCACAGTAAAGTGAGTATTTTTTTAAGTTAAAAATTAAGAGCTCTTGTCCTTCAACAGACTCTGTTAAGAGAATGAAAAGAAAAGCAACAGACTGGGAGAAAATATTTGTAAATCCTATATATGTGAAAATATTTGAATCATATTATATAAACAATTCTCAAAAGGCCATAATAAGAAAACAGCTCAATTTTTTACAATGAGCAGAAGATATCAACAGATACTTCAACAAAGAAGATAAATGAATGGCAAGTAAGCACATGAAAAAAAATGTTTAACATCTGTTGTCATGGCTTTAGTGCAAATTAGAACCACATTAAGATATTACTTTACACCCCCTAGAATAGCTAAAATTAAAAAAGACTGACTTCACTAAGACTGGCAATGCTAAGTGTTAGCAAGGTTGTGGAACTCTCAGATACTGCTGGTGGGAATGTAAAATGGTACAACCACTTTGGAAAACAGTTTGGCAATTTCTCAAAAAGTTAAATTCACATCTACCTTATGATCCCAGCCATTGTTAGGTAACTACTCCTAGGTATTTATCCAAGAGAAATGGAAGGATGTGTCCATGGGAAGACTTGTACCTGAATGCTCACAGCAGCTTTATTTGTAAAAGCTCATCAAGTGATGGATAAACGACTTTGGTACCTGCCTACAATGCAATACTGTTCAGCAAATGCTATTCAACGTGGATGAATCTCAAAACGGGCTGAGTGAAAAAAGCCCGGAAAAAAAACAAGCAGACCTCTATGAGTCATTTACATACAATTCTAGGAAATGCAAATGAATCCATAATGACGGCAAGCAGATCAGTAGTTGCCTGGGGGTGAGGGGAGACGGGAGTGGGGGTGGGGGGGTGGGGGGGGTGGATTACATATTTGCCATCTTGAGGCTGGTGGTGGTTTCACAGGTGTATACATTTGTCAAAACTTACCCAGTTGTAAGCTTTAGATATCTTCAGTTTTTTTTTTAATGTCAATTATACCTCAATAAAGCTGTTGAAAGTGAAATTCAGCTGTGACGAGGGAGGTGTTGGGGAGTTATTGGAGGCCCTGAGAGATTCAACTCAGGCTCCCTCTAGGCTGCTGCCTTTTAAAAAATTATTTTAAAAAATTAAATCTCCAGTAAAGGGCCGGCCCTGTACCGGGCACTTTCTCTTTGTTCTCGCAGGACCTGGGTAGAGCCTGTGCAAGCAAGTATGCCCTGTAAAGGGCATGGGGTGGGGTGACTGCTCAGAGGATGCTCAGGGAGAGCTTGGGGAAATCCCTTCACAGCTCAGTCCAGCTTTCTGCTTTCCAAATGTGTAGTTTTAGCCCTTTTAGGAAACGAGTTCTGTGGAGCCATTACCAATCAGGGTTCTTGGCCTTCCTTAATCAATAGAAATTGATAAGAGGCCAGACATGAAATTCATGTAAGGCTTTATGAGAGCCCCTGCTGCAGCAGGGGGGAGTGAAAACAACAGGTTCCCTCGCTTGCTCCCCAAGGCAGGGCGAGCTGGTTCTTTTTTTTTTTTTTTAAATTTATTCATTTATTTTTATTTTTGACTGCGTTGGGTCTTCGT
>NC_041216.1:2337323-2354218 GCF_002837175.3 Physeter macrocephalus
GTGGGATCTTCCTGGACCAGGGCTCGAACCCGTGTCCCCTGCATTGGCAGGCAGATTCTTAGCCACTGCGCCACCAGGGAAGCCCCCCGACCTGGTTCTTTAGATGGGGTGAGGGTAGGGGCGGGCCCAGGGGCTGGGCTGGAGGGATGGCTTAGGTGTTTTGCCCCGCCCCTGGTGGTGCTGAGTGCAGGGGGCATGTGCAGCACCCTGTTTTGCTCCTGGCTCTTCTGAAGTGGGCGTTGGGTTTGGTCTTTTTGTATCTTCTTGTCCATAATTTGCTCCAACTGCGAATGCACATGGTTATTTTTAGTCCCTTGTAGTTTCTTTGTATTTGGTTGCTCAAGGTGACGTTTGTCCAGGTGCAAGCACTGCAGCAAAGAGTCCCAGATCCCAGGTGCCAGCCGGTCTCAGAGCTGTATTCCTTAAACTTCCTTCTAAAACGATAGGGGTGGGGCTGGGGGCTGAAGGATCAGTGTGCTTCTGCAATGCCCTCAGTTGGGCCCTGGGTGTTTGTTTTCTCTGCCCCAGGCTGCGTGCTCATCCTTTTCAAGCTCCCCTGGGGCTGTAGGGCTGTCTCATGCATATTCCCGCTCCTCTCCTGAGGAGGCAAACTCTGCGGACCAGGAAAGGCGGAGACAGTGCTTCTGTTCATGGTCTGGTGCTCTCGCCCTCCTTTCACAAACTCAAGTGAAGATTTTAAAGGATGCTCAGAAATGGTTCACAATGGATATCACCACTGGATCCCGTCCCCAGAGTCTTGGTGTGTGTGTGTGTGTGCGTGTGCGTGTGTGTGTGTGTGTGTAGGATACAAACCCAAGGCAACTGGCTCGGCAGTCTGTTGGGAAGGACCTGCTGGACTGATGGAACAGTTCCTGCCTCAGCAGGAACTGAGGCTGTGAGTCTCAAAGAGGCACAGTTGCCAGTGCAGACAACAGAAGGAACAGGTTCCGGAAGCGGGAGGGAAAGAGGGGACGACCAGTGAACGCATGCGCACGTCCTAGAGCACACACCTAGCCCTGGGCACTACTGACATCTTCTTTATTGTGAAGGGCTGCCCTGTGCCTTGTAGGATCTTTGGCTGCATCCCTGCCCTCCACCCTAACCTCCCATCCTGGGAAAGTCATAACAATCAAAACTGCCCCCAGCTGTCCCCTGGGGGAGAAATCACCTCTGGCCAAGAGCCACGGGACTAGCCACTTTGGATCTCAGTTGTATCACCTGTGAAATGGCCATACTTGACCTCCTTGAGGGGAGGAGACCAGACTAGACTTGCACTGTCCAGTGCAGGGGCCACGAGTCACATGTGGCCTGAACACTTGCAACATGGCTAGTCTGAATTGAGATGTGCTGTGCGTGTGAAATACAGGCTGGATTTTGAAGACTTAGGATAAAAATGAGGTAACATCTCACTAATAATTTTCATGTTGCTTACATATTCAAATGATAATATTTTGGACACAGCGGGCTAAATAAAATATATTATTAAAATTAATTTCACTAGTTCCTTTTTACTTTTTAAAATGTGGCTATGAGAAACTCTGAAATGACCCATGTGCCTCCACCACTTCTCTTAGATGGTGTTGGTGTAGAGAACGGACAAACGTTAATCAAAGAATCACTCAGTTGGTGAGAGGGTACACTCATGAGGAAAGTGATGTGGCAGATGAGAGCATGGACTGGGGGATGCTCAGGGGTCAGGGAGGGCTCCCCTAAGGCAGTGATGATAGAGAGAAGATCTGCGGGAAGAGGAGGAGGGGGAAGGGGAGGAGGGGGAGGAGGAAAAGCAATCCATGCAGAGGAATCAGCTAGTGCCAAGACACTGTAGGGGGAGTGAGTGAGCACTGTGCCGGAGACACAGCTAGCAGCCAGCATAGAGGAGTGCAGGGCTGGACCACACAGGGCTCTGTGGTCTGGGTGAGGAGTTGGTCTCCATCCTAAAGGCAGTAGGAAGCCACAGAAGGGATTTTAAGCAGTGGGGGTCACGCCCTCTGATTTGTTTTTTAAAGAGCTCGCTCTGCCTTTGATGTTTTATCTCCATCCCTAAGAAGTCACAGAGGGCTCTGGAATGGGACTGCTGGGTGCAGATCAGAGCTCTGTCACTCACTAACTTGGTAGTCATGGGCAAGGAACTCAAGCTCTCAGGGCCTCAGTTTCCACATCCGGAACATGGGATGATGATAATAATAGCATTTACTTTATAGGGTTGTCGTGATGATTAAATAAGTTATCATGGGATGATGATAATAATAGTATTTACTTTATAGGGTTGTGTGATGATTAAATAAGTTATCACGTGAAGACCATGGTAGAACAGGGCTGGACAAATAGTAACCACTCGGTGTTTTTCAATATTAACTTCCTGAGCAGGGAAGACTCCATCTTAGAAATCTTGGCTTTCCTCATTCTGGGTGCATGTACAAATATGCCTTGTATTTTTATGTTTCTCTTTCCCTTGAGCCTTTTTCCTCTCCTAGGAGGAAATCCCAGCTCAGTTAGAATTTTTGCCTTCTGTTCCTGGTTTCTGACACATGGAGGCCCAGAGACCCCAAAGGAAGGAGTTGAGAGGCAGTCAAGGGACACAGGAAGAGAACGCCACTCAGGGCCGTGATTTCAACTTCTCTCCAACAGCAGGATCCCTTACAGTTTCTCCCGCTGTTGCTTCCTTTTAAAGTCAGTCTGAAAAAAAGGTGCTATCCCAGCAGGAAAGAAAAGAAAAATGAGCTTCCCTTGGCTCCTGCCTATTGGAGAGCCCCAGCTGCTGGGCCAAGGCGGGGAGAAGGTACAGCTTTCACAACTTTATGCACATATTTGGAAAAGTCCTTGATTGTTGAGTTCTTTGACCACATTCCAAGAACCCAGCAGCGCCTCCTCGGAGGGTGACCCCTGGGAGCCAAGACTGGTCTAGGATATGTTGCAAATTGCCCAAGGGTTTATAGCAACTTTGGCGGCGTGACATGTATACAGAAGAGCTCAAAGTCTTGAAAATCCATCTGGGTACTGAGCTGGGTAAATAAAACCAAGTGCTTCTGCAGCTCTGAAAGTTAATTCAACCTGAAGTTTCTTAACAGTGCTCGGCCATGAGCCTGACCTGCCATCAGTAGACAGCTTTGGTGACTATCCATTGAGTTTGTCCCCTGGGAGTGCACACTGAGGAAGGGAAGAGAGGCTCCTGTCAGCCACAACCCAGGGAGACTGGGACCCGTCCATCCATCTTCCTGTTCCCTACACAGTCAAGAGCTGAATTTGGTCCAGCTTTCTTAGAAACTTAGCTCACCCTGGGTTAAAGCTTGGGCACTTGATGCTTCAGGGCTCCCAGGGGATTCTGGATCAACTTCATTCTCTCTAAGGTAGAGCCTGGGAGTGGTATGATCCAGTATGTTCCTGCAGCTCCAGGCATCACATCCCCATATGACAGTTTCCCAAGCAGAAAGGAAGGGGCTATGGACAAACCTTCTCCTTGCTTGCTGTGGTGTAGTAAGAGATATATTTGTGCTTGTCTCTGGTTCCTGGTATAGAGCTCCTAACACCCTGGTAATTTCCTGAGTGATGGGAGGTTAGGAACATCTTTTATTCTAATATTTGGTCTTTGACCCTGGTTCTTGACATAAGACCTTCTAATACCCTTGGAATCTCCAGAGTGATGAATGTCTTTTTGAATGCTAAGGTGATGACTTGTGACTGAGGGCCCCTAGATAGCTTCAGAAGTCACCAGAAAGACCAAGCCAGGATGAGAAACTTGGGACTTTCGGCCCCACCTCCCAACCTCTGGGGAGGGTGGGGGACTGGAGGTTGAGCTAGTCATTGATTATGCCTACATGATGAAGCTTCCATAAACATCCCTAAACTATGGAGTTTGGAGAGCTTCCGGGTTTGTGAACACATGGAGGTGCTGGGATGGTGCTGCGCCCAGAGATGGCATGGGTGTTCCACTCCCCTTCCCCATGTATTGTCCTATGGACGTCTTCAAATGGCTGTTCATCTGCATCCTCTGCAATATCCTTTATAATAAACAGTAAACATAAGTCAATGTTTCTCTAAGTTCTGTGAGATGTTCTAGCAAATTATTGACCCTGAAAGAGGGGGTGGTGGGAACTCCCCATTTATAGCTGGTGGTTCAGAAGTACAGGGGACCACCTGGAATTTGAAACAGAGTCAGAAGTCGGGGGCTGTCTTGTGGGACTGAGCCCTTAACCTTGGGGTCCGTACTAACCCCTGGCATTTAGGGTCAGAATCAAGTTAAGTTGCAGGGCACACAATCAGTGCCCATTGAGAACTGGAGAATTGCTTGGTGTGGAAAATTCCACACATTTGGTATCAGAAGGGTTCTGAGAGCAGAGGAAAACATAGTTTTCTTTTACATGCTCTCTCATCACAGAAGAACTTTCCCCAGAGTCCCCAGCATACCTCTTCTTGTGTCTTGTTGGCCAGAACTGTGTCATGAGTCCACCCCCAGACCAGTCATGGTGTAGGGTTGCCGTGATTGGCTTTGACCAGCCATGATTCACACGCTGGGGCCAGGCACGCAGGGCTTGGTGGCGAGGAAGAAGTGGGCCGCTGCTGGGTAGGAACTCTGTTGTCCTGCAGAGCCTTTATCATAAGAGCAATGGGGAGCCATTGTAGGGCTTTAAGTAAGGGAGCAACATGATCAGATTTGTGTTTTTAAAAGACACTCTGGCAGGACAGTGGAGAATGGGTTGAAAGGAGGCAAGAATAGAAGGGAGGAGATTAGTTCCAAGCTGTCCAAGCTTGTATAACATGAATAAAGTCAGATAGGATTTCATTCTATTTGCTATAAAGACTTTTTTTTTTGCATTAATATGTTGCAGGAAAATGCTTTGAAGAACCTCTTGACATATTTTCCCTTCTTAGTAATTTACTTTTCGCTCCCTTGTTGCCCTTAAAGCTGGGCCAGGAGACCAAGCTCATTGCCCCAGGAGAGAGGAGGGAGGATACTGCCTAGAACAAAGAAATCATCCCCAGCCGTAAATTTCAAACTAGACTTTCTAAATCCACAGACAGACAATAGTCTAGGATAGGAGTCAGCAGACTATGGCATTTGGACCAAATCTGGTGGCTGTTTCGGTAAAGCTTTATTGGAGCACAGCCACGCTCGTTTGTGTACAAATTGTCTATGGCTGCATTGGCACTATAGCAGCAGAGCTGAGTAGTTGTGATCAGAACTATATGGCCTGTGAAGTCTGAAATATTTACCATCTGGTCCTTTATAGAAAAAAGTTTCTCAACCCTAGTCTAGAAAGGCAGACTTTGGAGAGAGGAGGCATTTTCTTGGAACTACTGAAGCTGAAGTTTTCATCTCAAGATCCAAAGCTTGGAAACTTACCGCAAAGTAGGAAGGACAAGGGTCTATCATGAGGGAAGTGTTGGCCACACAGGACTAGGGAACGTCCCTCTCATGCTGAGGCAGGCAAGGCGGGATGGGCTTTAGATGTGACTGTCCTGGCTTCCCCTTAAGGTCAGAACTTCCAACTGCCCAAGGGCACAGCTTGGGGAACTCCAAGGCATCCAGAAAAGCCTTGCATTTTCATGATGCGGCTCCAATGTGGTTCAGTGACAGCAAGTCAAGGTGGCTGAGGGACTCCTTAGAAAGGTGCCCGAAAGCAGCCTCACCTGGTCTCCCACAAACTCTAGTCTCTGCTTGGACAGCTATGACATTTCAGGAAGGCCTTGCCCGATTGCATGAAGTTAGCTCCCCTCTTTATATACTTACAAAGAACTCCAGACTTCCCCTTTCAGAACATTCATTATATCTGTAATTATTCATCCAGTATCTACTTAGCTGACCTGACCATTAATTCTACAAGGAAGGGACCGTAACTATTGACGGTTTTATCATCATCATGTAACTCAATGATAACACTGAGTGAAGTGGTGAGCAATGAATGAATGAATGAATGAATGAGCAAGTAACTCTAAAGACCACTCCCTAGCTTATCCCTGTCTCTTTGGTGTTTTACTGTCTAGTTGCTCTTGGCACCATCATTGAGAAAGTCAGGATCTCCATTTAAGAGAGGAGATGAGAAAACCATTAACTTTGTGGCTGCACTTTCATGTAGCACTCAGAAACCACAGAAGACCTCAGAGCTAAGATGTGCTCTTGACACTGAAGTGTCTACACACTGACATATACCCATTCCTGGATGCTCCAACAGGCTGTTGCAGGTACCTGCAGGGAACAAAGATTTTTCTACTTCAGTTTCTAGGTTGGAGAAGTGAAACCAACTGGCCACTGTTTAACCGAATCAATTAGCTTAAGGTGTAACCACTGCACAGATGTTCAGAAACAATATGTTGCAGGGTGGATCATGTGGCAGAAGTGTCTTTAGCCAAAGAGAAGTGGGGTGGGGATGTGGCCAAATAATTCAAATAATGTGCTTTTATGTATATATGTTAGATTTCAATAACAAGTAAAAAAAATGAAAAAAAGGAAAAGAAAATAGTTTTGACAATTTGCTTCCCAAATTAATAATAATAAAAGGCAACATTTGCTTTGTGTTCAACAAGGGCAAGATGCTTTGCTAAGTACCTGACATGCATTTTCCTGTTTAATCCTGACAACAACCCTAGGAGGTATTCGTCATTCTTCATTCATTGCAAAACTATGTACTGGGAACCTCCTTGTGCCAGGCATTGCCCAGGCCCTGAGATACAGCAATAACAAGAAAGATGGGTCCCTGCCCTCACGGGCCTTACATTCCAGTGGATATGGATCACTATTAGCTCCAACTTGTAATTTTAAAAACTGAGGTTCTGGAAAGTCCAGTAATTTGCCCAGATCCTTTATGTAGGAATTGATCGGGCCAAGATTCAGTTCCAGATATCTCTGGCCCCCAAACTCCTAACCACTCAGCCATGCATTTTCTTCATGTTGATTCCCCCCAAAAGGTTGGGCAGACAGTGCTCTACACCAGCTCAGGAGTTCTTCAGTACTTTGTGAGACAGACACATTCTTTTTATTGACTTATTTTTAAAGCATAAAAGGTTCGTGTACTGAAAAGTGCAAGAGAGGATGGACTGAGATGCTCCAACATTGTCTTGAAGACACCCCCAGTGTCAGCTTCTTTCTCTGGCAGGACTCTGCATAGCAGGCGCATGCTTGCAGGGATGGCCCTTGTGACTGGCCATCCTGAGAGGGTTGGCATGCCTCTCTCCTGGGCTCCAGGAAACGTTGGGACAGTGCTCAGTTTGGGGCATGTGCCTTTCCCAGAAATGCTCCCAAGGCCAAGGGTGTGGGTATTCTTTATATAATCGTATTTTTTTCTTTGAATATGCTATATATTCACATGGCACAAAGTTCAAGAAGTTAAAAAAAGGTTTACAATACAAAGTTGCCCCTCCCACCCTGTTCCCCAGTTTTCCTTCTTGGAGCTCCTTGTTTCTCATGAGTGCGGTGGAGAAGATTCTAAGACAAAGGGAGTGCAGATATCACGGGGTGGCCATGCTTAATAGATAAGGAAATATGGAGGAACTTACCCTGAGGCTCCTACAACTGTGCTGCTAGAGTGTGAGGTGATCCTTAACTATTTCCCCAGTTTGGACTGAACCACCTTTACATGAGCCACCTTCTTTCCATGAAGCCTGCATTCCAGAACCTCTGGGAAGCCAGGCCAATGACTGCCTTGTTTTCAAGCCCTTTTCGATTACTTACTCCAAGACATTTTTCAACAATAGGTGTCATTTACAACCCACACCCTAACTCTCAGGAAACAAATAGATTGGAGTTCTGGGCCACATTCTGGGTTCTTGTGATTTGGTTTACTGAGTGTCCACCTTGGAGCTGGTGCTTAGGCAAGAATGTCCCCAAATGGGGAGAAGACCGAGGAATGGAGTGACCACTCTAAATCACTGTGTCCTCTAAGCTCCTGTGAGCAGTCAGTTCTCCTCTCTCTGTGCTTATTTCTCTTCAACAAATGACTTTTTAAAACACTGGAGTTCTCTGTTATCCAGTTTTTATTCATGTAAGAGACATCTCAAATATTGAGCTATTGGATTTAAGAAAAGCCAGGGTAGTCCTGGCCAGAGCAATTAGTCAAGAAAAAGAAATAAAAGGCATCCAGATTGGAAAGGAAGAAGTAAAACTGTCACTCTTTGTGGATGGCATGATTTTATATATAGAAAACTCTAATGACTCCACCAAAAAACTATTAGAAATAATAAATGAAATAGTAAATTTGCAAAGTACAAAATTAACACATAAAAATCTGTTGTGTTTCTATAGGCTAACAGTGAACAATCAGAAAGAGAAATTTAGAAAACAATCCCATTTACAATCACAACAAAAAGAATAAAATACCTAGGAATAAATGTAACAAAGGAGGTACAGGACCTGTACCTTGAAAACCATAAGACACTGATTAAAAAAATGGAAGAAGATAAACATGAATGGAAAGATATTCTGGGCTCATGGATTAGCAGAATTAACATTGTTAAAATGTCCATATTACCTAAAGCAATCTACAGATTCAATGAAATCCCTATCAAAATCCCAAGGACATTTTTCACAGAAATGGAACAAACAATTCTAAAATATATAGGGAACCACAAAAGACCCTAAAGAGTCAAAGCAATCTTGATAAAAAAGAACAAAGCTGGAGGTGTCACTCTCCCTGATTTCAAACTATATTACAAAGCCATAGTAATCAAAACAGCATGGTATTGGCAGAAAAACTGATATATAGATCAATGGAACAGAATTGAGAGCCCAGAAATAAACTCACACATATATGGATGACTAATATTCAACAATGGAGCAGAGGACATACAATGGAGAAAGGATAGTCTCTTCAATAAATGATATTGAGAAAATTGGATAGTCATATGGAAAAAATAAAACTAGACCACTATCTCACACCATACACAAAAATTAACTCAAAAGGGAGTAAAAACTTAAACAATAAATGATATTGAGAAAATTGGATAGTCATATGGAAAAAATAAAACTAGACCACTATCTCACACCATACACAAAAATTAACTCAAAAGGGAGTAAAAAAATGTAAGACCTGAAATCATAAAATTATTATAAGAAAACATAGGCAGTATGCTCTTTGACATCAGTCTTAGCAATATCTTTATAGATATGACTCCTCAGGTAAGGGAAACAAAAGCAAAAATAAACAAACGGGACTATATCAAACTAAAAAGCTTCTGCACAGCAAAGGAAACCACCAACAAGACAAAAAGACAACTTACTAAATTGGAGAAGGTATTTGTAAATGATACTTCCAATAAGAGGTTAATATCCAAAATATATAAAGAACTCATACAACTCAACGACAACAACAACAAAAAACAACCTGATTAAAAAATGGACAGAGGAGCTGAACAAACATTTTTCCAAAGGAGACATACAGATGGCCAACAGGCACATGCAAAGATGTTCAACATCACTAATTATTATGGAAATGTAAATCACAATCACAATGAGAGATCACCTCAAGCCTGTTAGAATGGCTATTATCAAAAGGGCAAGAAATAACAAGTGTTGGAGAGGATGTGGAGAAAAGGGAACTCTCATGCACTGTTGGTGGGAATGTAAATTGGTGCTGCCACTGTGGAGGACAGTATGGAAATTCCTTAAAAAATTAAGAATAGAACTACTATACAATCCAGCTATTCTGCTTCTGGGAATTTATCCAGACTATGAAAACACTGATTTGAAAAGATACATGTACACCTATGTTCACTGAGGCATTGTTTACAACAGCCAAGATATGGAAACAACCTAAGTGCCCATCAAGAAATGAATGAATAAAGAAGATGTGGCATATACATACAATGGAATACTACTCAGCCCTATAAGAGGTGAAATCTTATCATTTGTGACAACATGGATGGACCTTGAGGATATTATGCTAAGTGAAATAAGTCAGACAAATGCTATATGATTTCACTCATATGTGGAATATAAAAAACAAACAAACCAACAAAATAAATGAACAAGCCTCCAAAAACCCCCACTCAGGTAAATACAGAGAACAGAGTAATGGTTACCAGAGGGGGAAGGGGCAGGGGGAGGGTAAAAGGGGTAAAGGGGATCGACTGTATGGTGATGGATGGAAACTAAATTTTTGGTGGTGAGCACACTGTGGGGTACATAGAAATAGAAATATAATGTTGTACACATGAAATTTATGTAATGTTATAAACCAATGTTACCTCAATTAAAAAAAATAAAGTAAAAACTGGAAAAAGGGAAAAAAAGCCAGGGTAATCAGTCCTCTGAATCTTATGTGATAGAAAATACAGATGGATTCTACTCACCAGCAATAAGCCATCTTTTAGGATTGCGTGGGCTTGTGTGCATTCCACAAGCTCACTGATGGGGGTTGATTTACGTTACCGTCAGGCCATTTGGCAGGACAAAGCAATTATTATTTTCAGTGTCTGCTGAACTTATCTCTTTCCTCTGTTCCAATAAGACCAAGAATATGTGTCAGAAATGGATATCCTTGACCATCCTTTTGAGATTACGCACAGTATTTTAACTCCCATGTATAATGAAATAAGAAATATTCAAGGTCATAAAGTTGGCATGCTGCTTTGTTTTATCTTTTACTTAAGTGGATGTTTTCCTTTGCAATGAAGTGTTCTGTGGCCAGTGACCATTTGGCTCTGTTTCCATGCCCCCATCGAATTCTCTAGACTCTTGCTAACGCAGACCCAATGTGAATAAATATATGTATATTGGCATTCTATGGGAACTGGGGTCACAACAAAAGCTGTCCATTTTCCTCTTGTGTCAATCCTCGAAACACTCTCTGAATTCTCTGCCTATGGCTGCAAGCTACTGGCAAAGGAGCATAACGTTGGCCCATAGCAAGAGTGGATGACAGGTCAAACAGTGACCTATTCTGGCATTCACCAGGCAAGAACCAGTGTTTAAGATCAGAATTATTCAGAGACTGGCTGGAGGTCTGGGGATCTCACAGGGTTGGCTGAAGAGTGTTGGTAGTTATGGAAGATAAAATCCAATGTGCTGGGTTAAGAACTGAGGAATATAAAGATGACTGAGACATGGTCCCATGTTGAGCATCCTAATTTCAGATGGGAGATGGACATTAACTTGAGAAATATTTATTGCACATCTACTATGTGCCAGGCATTATGGAAATAGAGACAATAAGATGGGGGAGGGGGCTATTCACTTGTAGCCCATAACTTGATGGGAAGACAGACACGTGAACAGAGAATTGTGATCTCAAATGAGAAGTGAATGCCAGGGGCATGAAGGATTAGAAATAGCCTCATGGAGGAGGTGGCAGAAGCCTTGAAAATAAATAGGATTTTGTCAGGCACATGAGATGGGAAGGACATTGGGGTCGGGTGGCTGGGAGAGCATAGAGCAGGAGAGTTTGGGAAGAATAGTAACAATGATAACACTAGCAAACACTTATGTAGCCACATCCTCAGACTGTTCTTAGATTTTAGGTTTACTTGCTCACTTAATCCCCACAACAATCTTAGGTACAGATGAGATTGGGTCACTTAGCCATGATCAGTGTTTGTTAGTGGCAGAGCTGGGATTCAAACGCTGGCTGGCTGGCTGTGAGTTTGTACTCTTTGTCATCACACTGTGTCACCACGTAGCCTGAGCACACGACACAGAGGTGGAGGGAAGCCATGTAGACGAGATTGGCACATATGTTGGGGCTGGATGGTGGAGAGCTTTGTCTGCCCAATGCCTGAGCTGAGACCTTACCCTGTAGCAGAGGATTCTGCATAGGAGAGTTTGCAACTGGACCTGTACTTTGGAAAAAATCACCTTAGCAGCTGCGATGATGAACTAGGGCAGAAAGAGCTGGAGGTTGGCTTAAGGCTACTGCAATTGTCCAGGTCAGATGGGTGAGGCCTTAAGGGCAGGAACCATGGGCTGGAAAGGAAGGGTGAGATTTAATAGCTACTTAAGGAGTAAAATGAACAGGATTAGGAGAGAAATGATCAGGATTTAAGAGCTACTTAAGGAGTAAAATGAACAGGATTAGGAGAGCAATTGTATATGGCGTGGTGGTGACAGGATTTGTCAATGACTGAGGCTTGTAACTTGGGCACCATTTGCAACTGCCAGCTCTGAATTGCTGCTCTGGGCTTGTGGAATATGGAGGTATGCTCCTCCATTGAGATGCTGCTACACCCCAGGCTGTCCCAGTTGTGGACCAGTCAGTTCCCTTCAGTGCCACAGACACCAGGCTGCAGAAATAACAAAGAAGCGGCGATGTGAATGTAGCACAGAGGAATTACAGCACAGGACTGGCCGTGCCCTCGCATAGGGGGTCTAAAGCTCTTCCTACTTCAGAGTCTGCTAAACACAGAATCCTCTTTCTCCAAGTTTTGGGGCCCCAGATTCCTGTTTATTCCCACCCAAGAAAGGAAACATTTAGTTTGCCTCATTATAAATTCTGTACCCCAGGAATATTTTATGTTTGCTGGCAGTGCGGTTATCTCTTCAGTGTCTTGACCTCTCCTTCCAGGCTAATTTCTGGGCCTCACCTTTGCATCCTCAAGAGGCTCATTAAAGCATTTTCCCAAACAAAAGAACAGTCTCTCCCAAAGATGAATTTTGCTGCCACCACTAGAATGCAGAAACAGCTGCAGCACCTCTGAAAATTGCAGCGTTTTCATTCCTCCCGTAATATTTAAATATTGCAAAAAGGCCAAGAATGAAGACCATTAAATTTATCCAGCGTCTCATCGAACAAGTATTTATAGAGGGAGAGTGTCCACCTTTGGCAATAGAAGGTCAATCCCCCAGCTAAAGAAGGAGAGAAAAGCTGGACATATTAAAATTAGTCTGTTGTATCTGAGAGCTAAACCAGCTCTTTTTTTTTGAATTTTAATTAATTAATTTATTCTTATACAGCAGGTTATTATTAGTTATCTATTTTATATGTATTAGTGTATATATGTCAATCCCAATCTCCAAATTCATCCCACCACTAACCCCCCACCCCCACCGCCTTTCCCCCAGTGGTGTCCATATGTTTGTTCTCTACATCTGTGTCTCTATTTCTGCCTTGCAAACCGGTTCATCTGTACCCTTTTCTAGGTTCCACATATATGTGTTAATATACGACATTTGTTTTTCTCTTCCTGACTTACTTCACTCTGTACGACAGTCTCTAGATCCATCCACATCTCTACAAATGACCCAATTTCGTTCCTTTTTATGGCTCAGTAATATTCCATTGTATATACCTACCACATCTTCTTTATCCATTCATCTCTCGATGGGCATTTAGGTTGCTTCCATGTCCTGGCTGTTGTAAATAGTGCTGCAATGAACATTGGGGTACATGTGTCTTCATGAATTATGGTTTTCTCAGAGTATATGCCCAGTAGTGGGATTGCTGGGTCGTATGGTAGTTCTATTTTTACTTTTTTAAGGAACCTCCATACTGTTCTCCATAGTGGCTGTATCAATTTACATTCCCACCAACAGTGCAAGAGGGTTCTCTTTTCTCCACCCCCTCTCCAGCATTTGTTGTTTGTGGATTTTCTAATGATGCCCATTCTAACCAGTGTGAAGTGATACCTCATTGTAGTTTTGATTTGCATTTCTCTAATAACTAGTGATGTTGAGCAGCTTTTCATGTGTCTCTTGGCTATCTTGGAGGGATGTCTATTTAGGTCTTCTGCCCATTTTTTGATTGGGTTGTTTGTTTTTTTAATATTGAGCTTCATGAGCTTTTATATATTTTGGAGATCAATCCTTTGTCCGTTGATTCATTTGCAAATGTTCTCTCCCATTCTGAGGGATGTCTTTTCATCTTGTTTATGGTCTCCTTTGCTGTGCAAAAGCTTTTAAGTTTCATTAGGTCCCCTTTGTTTATTTTTATTTCCATTTATCTAGGAGGTGGATCAAAAAAGGTGTTGCTGTGATTTATGTCAAAGAGTGTTCTTCCTGTGTTTTCCTCTAAGAGTTTTATAATGTCCGGTCTTACGTTTAGGTCTTTAGTCCATTTTGAGTTTATTTTTGTGTATGATGTTAGGAAGTGTTCTAATTTCATTCTTTTACATGTAGCTGTCCAGTTTTCCCAGCACCACTTATTGAAGAGACTGTCTTTTCTCCAGTGTATATCTTTGCCTCCTTTGTCATAGGTTAGTTGACCATAGGTGTGTGGGTTTATCTATGGGCTTTCTATCCTGATCCATTGATCTGTATTTCTGGTTTTGTGCCGGTACAATATTGTCTTGATTACTGTAGCTTTGTAGTGTAGTCTGAAGTCAGAGAGTCTGAGTCCTACAGCTCCATTTTTTTTCCCCTCAAGATTGCTTTGGCTATTAGGGGTCTTTTGTGTCTCCATACAAATTTTAAGACTTTTTGTTCTAGTTCTGTAAAAAATGCCATTGGTAATTTGATAGGGATTGCACTGAATCTGTAGATTGCTTTGGGTAGTATAGTCATTTCCACAGTATTTTTCTTGCATCTGAGAACATGGTATATCTCTCCATCTCTTTGTGTCATCTTTGATTTCTTTCATCAGTGTCTTATCGTTTTCTGAGTACAGGTCTTCAACCTCCTTAGGTAGGTTTATTCCTATGTATTTTATTCTTTTTGTTGCAATGGTGAATGGAATTGTTTCCTTAATTTCTCTTTCTGATCTTTTGTTGTTAGCATGTAGGAATGCAAGAGATTTCTGTGCATTAGTTTTGTATCCTGCAACTTTACCAAATTCATTGATTAGCTCCAGTAGTTTTCTGGTGGCATCTTTAGGATTATCTACGTATAGTATCGTGTCATCTGCAAACAGTGACAGTTTTACTTCTTTCCCAATTTGGATTCCTTTTATTTCTTTTTCTTCTCTGATTGCCATGGCTAGGACTTCCAAAACTGTGTTGAATAATAGTGGCGACAGTGGACATCCTTGTCTTGTTCCTGATTTTAGAGGTAATGCTTTCAGTTTTTCACCACTGAGAATGATGTTTGCAGTGGGTTTGTTGTATATGGCCATTATTATGTTGAGGTAGGTTCCTTCTATGCCCACTTTCTGGAGAGTTTTTATCATAAATGACTGCTGAATTGCGTCAAAAGCTTTTTCTGCGTCTATTGAGATGATCAAATGGTTTTTATTCTTCAACTGGTTAATATGGTGTATCACATTGATTGATTTGCATATATTGAAGAATCCTTGCATCCCTGGGATAAATCCCACTTGATTGTGGTGTATGATCCTTTTAATGTGTTGTTGGATTCTGTTTGCTAGTTTCAATTTCATTACTTGTGATTGGTCTGTTCATATTTTCTATTTCTTCCTGGTTCAGTCTTGGAAGGTTATACATTTCTAAGAATTTGTCCATTTCTTCCAGATTGTCCATTTTATTGGCATAGAGTTGCTTGTAGTATTCTCTTAGTATGTTTTGTATTTCTGCGATGTCTGTTGTTACTTCTCCTTTTTCATTTTTAATTTTATTGATTTGAGTCCTCTCCCTCTTTTTCTTGATGAGTCTGGCTAAAGGTTAATCAATTTTGTTTATCTTCTCAAAGAACCAGCTTTTAGTTTTATTGATCTTTGCTATTGTTTTCTTTGTTCCTATTTCATTCATTTCTGCTCTGATATTTATGATTTCTTTCCTTCTACTAACTTTGGGTTTTCTTTGTTCTTCTTTCTCTAGTTCCTTTAGGTTTAAGTGTAAGGTTAGATTGTTTATTTGAGATTTTTCTTGTTTCTTGAGGTAGGATTGTATTGCTATACACTTCCCTCTTAGAACTGCTTTTGCTGCATCCCGAAGGTTTTGGATCGCCATGCTTTCATTGTCATTTGTCTATAGGTATTTTTTGATTTCCTCTTTGATTTCTTCAGTGATCTCTTGTTATGTAGTAATGTATTTTTAGCCTCCATTTGTTTGTGTTTTTTACATTTTTTTCCCTGTAATTGATTTCTAATCTCATAGCATTGTGGTCAGAAAAGATGCTTGATATGAGTTCAATTTTCTTAAATTCACTGAGGCTTGATTTGTGACCCAAGATGTGATCTATCCTAGAGAATGTTCTGTGTGCACTTGAGAAGGAAGTGTAATCTGCTGTTTTCAGATAGAATGTCCTATAAAAATCAGTTAAATCTATGTGGTCTATTGTGTCATTTAAAGCTTGTTTTTCCTTATAATTTTCTGTCTGGATGATCTGTCCATTGGTGTAAGTGAGGTGTTAAAGTTCCCCACTATTATTGTGTTACTGTCAATTTCCTCTTTTATAGCTGTTAGCAGGAACTCCTATGTTGGGTGCATAAATGTTTACAATTGTTATATCTTCTTCTTGGATTGATCCTTTGATCATTATGTAGTGTCCTTCCTTGTCTCTTGCAACATTCTTTATTTTAAAGTCTATTTTATCTGATATGAGTATTGCTACTCCAGCTTTCTTTTGAATTCCATTTGCATGGAATATCTTTTTCTATCCCCTCACTCTCAGTCTGTACGTGTCCCTAGGTCTGAAGTGGGTTTCTTGTAGACAGCATATATATGGGTCTTGTTCTTGTATCCATTCAGCAAGCCTGTGTCTTTTGGTTGGAGCATTTAATCCTTTCACATTTAAGGTAATTATTGATATATATGTTCCTATTACAATTTTCTTAATTGTTTTTGGTTTGTTTTTGTAGGTCCTTTTCTTCTCTTGTGTTTCCACTTAGAGAAGTTCCTTTAGCATTTGTTGTAGAGCTTGTTTGGTGCTGCTGAATTCTCTTAGCTTTTGCTTGTCTGTAAAGCTTTTGATTTTTCCCTCGAATCTGAATAAGATCCTTGCCGGGTAGAGTAATCTTGGTTGTATGTTCTTCCCTTTCATCACTCTAAGTATATCATGCCACTCCCTTTTGGCTTGTAGAGTTTCTGCTGAGAAATCAGCTATTAACTTTATGGGAGTTCCCTTGTATGTTATTTGTCAT